>NC_135612.1:24642500-24840000 GCF_053574225.1 Canis aureus
TATGCAAAGATGCAGAAGCCAATGCTATTGGTAACTGTGCATGACAGTGTGTGGTGGAAAGGGTCAAGTCAAAACTCTGTGACTCACACATCCTATTCACTTCTGTGTGGCCATAACATTAGTGGCCATAATAACATAATAAGAGTATTCAGAATGTCGGGTGATGACTGGCTTTTTCACCTTGATAAATACTTGGTGCTCACAGGTTAATATTTCTATGTCTCCCAATAATCTATTTGCTTGTAGTACTCTAATAAATTTCAACAATTCTTAGAGATGCTAGCTAGTGTTGAAGCTATTCTAGTCTATTCTATTTATGCTGAATTTGATTATTTTAATGCCATTTTTTTCCGTTCTAATCATTGGTGATAACTTGGAAATAAATATGCAATGGCATTTGACAGTTCATTATTCCTATAGGTAAATATTCATTGGGTTTAGAGAGAATGGTGGTGTTAAGCTGATTAATGGTTAATTAAATCAAATATTTATTTGTTCCATTATTTCATTTGTAGTTTAGGTTTCCTTTTACATTCTTTTTATATGCTTTCTGACATGACATATTTTTAAAGACTATGGAAATAATTTAAAGATTTGAGCTCTGGTGGATGTTTATCTACTAAGTTTGAAAATGCAATATTTTGATAATACTGTACTATAACTGTCACACAAATGCTTTTCTAATGTTTTAACGTTGAGTATTGCAGTTGCTGCTTTGTACAGAGGTTACTGCAATAAAGGAAGTGGCTTCATTAAAACTAAAAAAAATAAATAAATAAATAAAATTGGGCAGGGCCTCACAGACTTCACTCTTGAATAACTCACATGGTTTCTGCTCTACTATGAAACCACCAATATTTTTGTAATATTTTTCTTTAAATTGACTCATTCTATTATTTTAAAAGATTATATCATGATAAAGGATAAAGAATAGGTGGATAAAGAATATATTGCTTGCCTTAAATAGATGGTAAGTATAAAATACATATACAGTGAATACAAATCAGTGCTTTAAAATTTATGTAAATACTGATATCTTGTGCTAAAGGCTCTGAATGTGAGGCCTAGATACTCTCTGTTAAAAAATAAATGAAAAACAGTGTAAGGGCAGGGACACTGAAAAGAAGCATTAAATATATGCAAATACCAAATTAAGTTTTCCTCTTTTGTGTGATCAGAAAGATTGAAAGAAAACTGTTAAGTCAACTTTTCATTATGGGAATCAGAATAATAATGTTGGGTCATTGTGCCATCTTGTGTGCTGTCCACTTTGGGAAATATTTCAGTAAAGAGTCTTTATAAAACATCTTAATTTTGAAAGGGCATTTTTTTTTTTTTTCTAAGTAGGCTCTACACCCAGTGCAGAGCCCAACATGGGGCTTGAATTCACAACCCTGAGATCAAGACCTGAGCTGAGATCAAGACCTGAGCTGAGATCAAGAGTCAGATGCTTGGGGATCCCTGGGTGGCTCAGTAGTTTAGTGCCTGCCTTCCACCCGGGGCATGATCCTGGAGACCTGAGATCAAGTCCTGCATCGGGCTCCCTGCATGGAGCCTGCTTCTCCCTCTGCCTGTGGCTCTGCCTCTCTCTGTGAGTCTCTTATGAATAAATAAAAGCTTAAAAAAGAAAAGAGTCAGATGCTTAACTAAGTCTCCCAGATGCCCCCGAAAGAGCATTTCTATTGCTCACTTAGACACTAGTGAGAAAGAGAACTGAGACAAGGGTGGGTGTTGCTTTTCCTTCACAGTCAATTCCATTCGACACAAAATATGAATTATGTGCTCAGCTATTTCAAATAGTTTATTATTCTATTGGTGAAGAGAGAAAAATACATTTAAAACAAATAGCCACAAAACAAATCAACACTCTTAAGGGTGCATGCTAAGGAGGTAGGCAGATAAGAGCACACAAAGAGCCTTTGGGTTCTTCTTTCGTGAATAAAGGACAAAGCAACACTCCTTACAGATGAATAAATTAGAAATGGGCCACAAATGGATGGAAGCAGCCCAGTGGGGCTCAAGGCATGGTGAAGAGGAGGCAAGAACAAGAAAAATGAGATTTCTGGTCCTACTTTCCTGCCCCAGGGGCACTATCAGTGTTCAAAGGAGGGAGAGAAGCCCCACTCATGCTAAACATTATACTTTCAACGTCTATAGCTTGAGAAAATGCATAATGATCAAAGGCTTCTATTAATTCACCGAAGCAAGTAAGTGAATTTATATTTTATTCATCACCTCATCTATCGACATTTAAAAAATAGTACTGTGTCTGTGTATGACATATTATTTATTTAGTCTACTCATACTGAATGTGCATATGGATTTAAAGACCCCCTCACAATAAATTCTGCTACCCTCGGGGGTCCGAGACCTACTGGTTGGTAACCACGGAAAGGACAGGCTTATGATTGATGACAGTGAGGAGGGCCTGGGGCACATCTGTGGGTCCTCTATTGCTTTTATCATCATGACCCTCACACTTTCTTCCTGAAACTCTGCACTCCTCTCTGTTTACTGAAAATACTTTCTGTATAAACTTCAACAAGTTGGTTATGATTCTCCACAGTGGGAACATTTTTTTTCATGCTAAAAAATGAATTTGTGCTTTAATTGGAGACTTTCACAAGTGGGAGAAAAGTCATTTTAAATTCAAGATGTACCACGTCTTCTGCTGCATTTAATAATATTTTAGTCCTGAAGCTAGGTGGTGAATACATGGTTGTTTGCTGTGTGACTCTTCATACCTTTGTGACATCCATATTTAATAATAAATGAAGGCATAAGAATTTCCCTCAAAGTTAGTTTTTTTCTTAACATTGTTATCACAAGCCAATAAAATCTACCAATAAAATTATTACTTGCTGCACAAAGCATAGTGAAATAACACTATAAACTTACTTTCTGAGTGTTTTCTGGACTTTTAACTCATTTGCCCTAGTAGTTTTATCAGAACTTGTGATTCAAATGTGCTTGTGAACTTTTGCCCATATGTGCATTCCTTCTTTTGGGTCTGCCTTTTGTGTGACCCTAAGGATATTTGTGACTTTCTTTTTTTTTTTTTAATTTTTTAAAAATTTATTCATAAGGGACAGAGATAGGGAGAGGCAGAGACACAGGCAAAGGGAGAAGCAGGCCCCATGCAGGGAGCCCGATGTGGGACTTGATCCCTTGTGACTTTCTTACAAGTAGGGTTCAATGGATCATATATATGTTCTGGGCAGTCACTCCCTCTCTCCTGCAGCAGCAGTATCTTTCTCTTACCATGGCACAACTTACTATAAACTTGTCTATGTTTTCTGTCTACATGTACTAATAATGTCCTAGCCAGTTTCAAACCACTCCACTCCAGCTTCTGTCCCTGTGATACCACGGGAAGTGCTCTTGTCATAGTCACAAACCACTTTTGTATGGGCCAAAAGGTCACTTTTTGGTCCTCAGGTCATTCACTTGCTTTCTCAGATGCATGTGACATGTTGACATACTTTCTTAAGTCTGTTTCCATTATACTCATTTATTTATTCATTCAGGAAGATCTATTCTAGGTACAAAGAGTAGAACAGTAAAAATCACTGGGTTCTTGTGTTTACGGATGACTATGACAGAGACAGAGAAGCAAATATGCAGTTATAAGGGCAATGTAGTCTAGATGTGCTAAATGCTATGGTGGGGAAAAAAAGGTGTTAACACAGGACCTATGAGGAATGGCTAATCAGGATTTAAAAGGTCAGGGAAAGCTTTTTGAGGAAGAGACATTTAATCCAAGTCTTAAAAGATTAATAGGAATTAGAATGGAGAAATATAGTGAGAAAGAGTCCCCGAGACAAAGAGAAGAGAATATGCAAGTGCTTGGAAGTGAAGAGAGAGGGGCACCTGGGTGGCTCAGTGGCTGAGCATCTGCCTTTGGCTCAGGGCCTGATCCCAGGGTCCTAGCATCAAGTCCCACATTGGGCTCCCTGCATGGAGCCTGCTTCTCCCTCTGCCTGTGTCTCTGCCTCTCTCTCTCTCTCTGTCTCTCATGAATAAAAATAAAATATTTAAAAAAGATTTAAAAAAAGGAAGTGAAGAGAGAACATGAAAAGATGGTGTAACTTAGTGTGGATAAAATGAAGAGTTGGCTTTCTTTTTTTTAAAATTTGGTTGGGGGGGGCGGGGAATAGTAACAAAAGAATGATAACAGGTCACCAAAGTAGGGAAGCATCACATCATGAGTGGCCTTAAGACAATTTAAGAATATTGGACTTTTTAAATTCAGGGCAGGAGGGGACAAGTGAGGAGTGTGGACCTGGAAAATAATTGAATCAGGGGAAAGGACTGGGTAGGGGCAGGATTAGAGGGCAAGACTTGTTAGGAGTCTGTGTCAGTGATCCAGGCAACAGTAGTAGTGTTGGTGGGGGTAGAGAAAATTGGTCATTATGGAGGAACAGAATTCAATGATTGGGTGGGGGCCACGATGGAAGAAAATATCTGGTCATGAATGGAAGAGTCAATAATAACAACAATAAGGTTGGTGCTCTCCACCAGTGTAGAAATCAACCAAGTAGGAATGAGATGTGGCTAAAGGTAGAAGGGAGATCATGAGTTCGGCTGGAGCTTACTAACACTTCAAAAGCAGAGACACACTTGGAGCAGGCAGTGGGGACCTGGAAAAGGACTGGCTCTCCTCTGTCTTTCTGAGATAAGGAATGAGGAAATAATTGAGGATTTCTCTGTTCCCAGGAGCTTTCTCAGGGAGATGTCTCAATGACCCATAGCACAAGATGTGGAGTGTAGAGTGACAGGTTTCTAGCATGGAAAAAGTAGGAAAAGTAGGAGTGTCCTCCTACTTTCTTCTAAGTAAGAGGACACTTCCCACTACAGACAGATAGAAGCCACAGCTCCAGATCCACAGCTCCAGGAACCAGGGTATCAGGGAATCTCTCACAAGAATCAGACATGTAATGATAAAGGACACATGACTCCATTGCCAAGTTTTTGGCAATATGCTGTAAGAGGCCTCAGGGGTCATAAAGGGTAAGGAGTTTAGGGGAAACAGAAATAGCCCTGAAATAGCTAAAACCTGGGTTGGGGGGCTTGTGTCTTTCGTCAGGATCCTGACAAGGTCTTGGCAATATATCCAAGTTTGGGATCAGCAAATCCAGCCACGTTGGAATAAGGATAGATGAAATAAAGAAAAATATCAGTTTTTTAAATCTCAGCTTTGTTGGCTTGTGAATTTTATTTTGTATTTAATGCTGCATGTCATTTTCAGTGGAGGTCTTGTTTCTTACAAGATCATTGCTTTTGCAGTTTTATCTGGAATAATATGCAAAAAAAATGGGGAAGCATTTCCCTTTTAAATAAATTATTTAAACTGCCATTTGTCTGTTTAATGCCAATGCCCTTCTTACTTGAGATATTGTGCCTCTCTGTGCTGTTAGCAGGATAAAAATGAAAGACTGAAAGACTTCAAATATTTTGGTCCAAGGGAACCATTCTTCCGTTTTCAACCTGAGTTTTCCAGTTATATTCGCATCACTTCTCTATCGACCTTGCTAATACTTTACATACCAATACAACCTAAGCCTTATTGAAAGGCTAGCAGTACACTATTAATGGAGTGTATTTCACTTTAGGAAGTCTGTTGGGAATTCCCAGAAAATTATATTTAGTGTATGTTAAAGGCTGAAATTTCTTCTGCAAATGAGTAAATTTCTTCCATGATTAGAACTAGGGCAGAAGCGACAAGGACTAGATCTTGTGGATGACCTGAATTTCTGTAAGCAGAGCACATCAACTTCACAACAGTGCCTTGCACAAGGGTGGCCACCTCCCTTCTGCTGTATTAGTCATTATTAGCCACACCAGGGAGTGGTTTAACTCAGTTTACAAAAAAGGGATTGTTCTGCTACCCTCAGGGGAGTGTTTCATCACGGGAACCAGTTCTGCTGCATCGGGCATCATACTGCACCCATCTTTCCTTCCTAACAGTTTTGGCTAAACTGGAAGTGGCAGCGGATCAACACTAACAATCCTGCACCCTTAACGCAGCTATTTTTGGGCATCAGGCACTGTTGTGCTAAGTGCCATTTTACATGAGCTCATTTAATCTTCAGAACCACCTGTGATGTGAGATTATTGGCTGCATTTTAGAAATGACAAAACTGAAATCAGGGAGACGAAGACATTTCTCAAGGGTCACCCAGAAGGAGGGTTTGAATTCAACTGTTTGACCCTTGAAACTGTTCTCTTAATCTTAATTTTGAATCTGTCACTGGACCAATGGCTTGCAAATTTTGTTCCCAAAGGATGAGGGGGACAGAATTCTTGGATTCTACCCCAACTCTCTTTTTGTTGCTTTATATATTAAGGTTCAATGTAGAGCTCACTGAAATAAGAAACCATATCCATTTTTTAAAGAACAGTTTGAAGTTTCTGCATTTGCTCTGCTCTCTCTGTAAATCAGCTCTTTACCTGACATGGAATCCAGAACTGCCTGTTTTGTCTACTCTAGTGACTAAAAGAAAAGCCTCACCGATGACTATAAAGTCTAAAATCTTGTGTCCGTAATGCTGGGTTAGATCAATGAAGGCCTGTCAAAAGGATCCTATAATAAGACAAAGGGTAGCCAGTAGAAGTCCACTGTCCTCTATCTTTGGCATCAATTTATTAGCCATCTTGTCATACAGGAGTGTCCCAGGACAAGAGGCATGGGCAGGTGTATTTTGTTAGTGGAATGTTGGAAACGGAAAGTTATAACAGTGAGGGCCTAGTGAAGAGACCATGACAGATCAAGTGGGACAGAGAAAAAGCAATTTTTCCCCAATGAACTAGTACCATGTAGCAGAAATTTAATGACAGAGAGCAAGAGCGAGAGTGAGAGCGAGAGCAAGAGATCTTATTTGTTGCATAAAGGACAGCTAATCAGATTTAATTTATTACAGGCCACTCTAAGAAACCACATGCTGAGACTTACAATTTTTCCTAATGACAGTCTTACAGTTAAGAAAATATCACTGTCTTCATTCTAGATAGCTATCATTTCATAATTCAGAGAAAATATTGTGAAAATTTATTATATGGCATGGAAAACTTTTGGAATCAAAGCATTAGTATTATCTAATAGATAAAGGAAGCCCAGATTATAGAGGAAGAATGTATATAAACCACAAACACTCAGCACATCATCTGCAAGGGGTTTCCTGCATTGGACTGCACTTCAAAGTTTTTGGATCTCAAAGAGCAAAAGCTAAGGAATCTGCCATTTTGATGCTGCAGCTAGGCTTTCTTTTCTGGGAACAAAAAACAGCCCAATGTGCCTGTTAGTTATGAATAATTAAGAAAGTAAATATCTCTGTTGCTGAAGCCAAAACAATAACCTGGATTCAGACCTTTTAAGTTCAGAGAATGGGTCTTCAATTTAGTCACATAAATCAGATATGATTTAACAAAATTCTCTTTCTCTGCACATAGTTATTGGGGTGGAGGAGAGTAAAGGGCAGAAAACTAGTTTTTATCTTTATATAAATTTATGCTGCTTTACAATAGCATATTATTGTTTATTGTTAGGAAGACCCTCTCAGCACACAGGTCTATGGTGCGTGTGTGTGTGTGTACGATAAATCCATGTGTTGGGTGCCTGGGTGGCTCAGTCATTTGAGACTCTGACTCTTGATTTTGGCTCAGGTCATAATCTCGGGGTCATGGGATCTGGCCTGTGTTGGACTCCACACTTAGCCAAGAGTCTGCTTCAGCTTCTCTCCCTCTCCCCATGCTCCTATTCCCACTCACAGTCTCTCTCAAATAAATAAATAAAAATTTAAAAAATAATGTATGTGTTTGTTATTGTTCCTGTATGTCAAGATCTTAGTGCTAGAGAATCTGAAAGACTACAGAAAAGTTGGGTATGTTTGAAATTGAGATTTTATAAAAGGTTTTTGATTGGGCTTCAAACGGACTGTAGATGCCCATACTTAGTGTAATAGATGGCCTAAGAGCTGTAGTTTGGGAGAAATATACTGGTATTGAACCATTTGACTGCTTAAGTATATGGGTTAGGGCTCAACTCAGAGGGAGAACATGGGGCTTCCCTTAGAGAATTTACAAAATCATTCTGGAAAGAGACAGATATGTTTATGGACAGGCAGGATATGCGATGGCTCAAGAGGCAAAATTTAGGATAAGGAGAGGAGGAACTTTTTTCCTTTGAGCCTCATGGTAATTGGGCTTAGAGGGGACACATAATACAGGAGAATCGTATTGATTCTAGATGTCTATGCTAGATGGTCCATGTTGATACATCGGTTCTTGCACCATGATCACATGTTACCAAGTGACTCCCTATGGATCCAGCCCCAGTAAATTAAACTAGTCAGTGTGGTGCACTTTCCTTGTATTATTCCCAACCTTTAAGGTTTTCAAGTAATCAGTGTGAACAAAAGGACTGCAGAATGACCACCAAATTTAGCAATATGGAAGTTATTGGAGAGCTTGATAAAATCTTAAAGTAAATAAGGGTAGTCTGCTGTGCTACAGGAATCAAAAAAGGCTTATTGCCCCATTGTGGGATGAAGCAGTATAGGGGGGAGACAGTGTGGTGGGGCAGCAGCTTAACAATACCTATCCTAGGGAGATGAACCTATCCTCTGAGGAGTGGCCCACAGAAGGAGCAAAGACCTAGGTTCTGAGCCAGATGGTTGGGTGAAATGATAAACAATGATCAGGATACACCTGTAGACAGAACCACCCAATGATCACATAAGGTGAAGGCTCAGGTCTTTATTTTGGATATTTAAAGTTAACAAAAACATTTGGGGTGAAAATATCTCTTCAGAACAAGAATTTCCTTTGGATATATACCCAGAAGTGGGAATGCTGGATCGCATGGTAGTCCTACTTATACTTTTTTGAGGAACTTCCACACTAGTTTCCACAATGGCTAAACCAATGTACATTCTCACCAACAGTGTGCAAAGGTTTCCTTTCCTCCACATCCTCACCAACACCTGTTATCTTCTGACTTTTTGATGACAGCCATTCTAAGAGGTCTGAGGCAAAACCTCACTGTGGTTTTGATTTTCATTTCCCTGAAGATTAGTGATATTAACCATCTTTTCATATACCTGCTGAGCATTGGCATGCTGTCTTTGAAAATATGTCTACCGGGTCCTTTTCTGATTTTAAAATTGGGTTATTTGTTGTTTAAATAAATATAAATTCCTCATATATTTTGGATATTAATTCCTTATTAGATATGTGATTTGCAGATATTTTCTCCCATTTCACAGGTTGCCTTTGCATTTTGTTGACAGTTTCCTTTGCTGTGCAGAAACTTTTTAATTTGACTGAGGTCTCATTTGTTTAGTTTTGCTTTTGTTGCTCATGCTTTGGTGTTAATTCCAAAAAAATCAATTCTAAGACCAACGTCAAGGAACTTACCCCCTATGTTTTCTTCTAGGAGTTTAATTGTTTTAGGGCTTACATTTAAGTTTTTAAATAATTTTGAGTTGATTTTTATGTGTGGTGTAAGACAAAGGGTCTTATTTCATTCTTTTGCATGTGGCAATCCAGTTTTCCCAAATATGACTTATTGAACAGACTAACTTTCCCTATTGAGTATTCTTGATGTCTTTGTTGAAAATTAGCTCATTGCAGCATTATTGTTCACAGCAGCCACGATACAGAAATGAACTAAGTGTCCACCAACAGATGAATGAATAAAGCAAGTGTAGGATATATACACAATGGACTATTATTCAGCCTTTAAAAAGAAGGAAATATTATCATTTACAATAATATGGATGACACTGGAGAACCGTATGGTAAGTGAAATAAGCCAGATACTGAAAGATAAATATATGATCTCAACCAAATGTTTAATCTTAAAAAAAAAAAATCAAACTTACAGTAACATAGAATGGAATAATGGTTATCAGAGGCAGGGGGATGGAGGATAAGGGGAGATATTGATCTAAGCATACAAACTTTCAGTTTTAAGATAAGTTCTAGAGGCCTAATGTACATCATGGTAAGTATCGTTGTCAGTGATGCTTTGTATACTTGAAATTTGCTAAGAGAGTAGATCTTAAATGTTCTCACTATACACATACACAAAATGGTTAACTACAGGAGGTGATAGATAAGTTCATTAGTTTGACTGTGGTAATTATTTCACAATGTATACACATGTCAAAATATTATATTGTACACCTTAAATATATACAAATTTTATTTGTCAAGAATAAATAAAACTCAGAAAAAATAAATGATCTCATTTTTGGCCTTATACTGATAGGTCTTCAACATATGATTTGTACAAAGAAATGTAAAACTTGAACACAATAAATGCTGAAAGTCTGATATTATAATTTAGACCAATCTCTCAAATTAGATTCAGTGAAAGGTTTGTTCTACTAACATGTCAGTGAGCTCAATCAACAAAACTTCCCATGCCTTATTGCTCTTGTAATTACCATGACAAAAATTTGAAACATTAACTCAGAAAAATCTGTAAATGATCTATTGCATACAAGAGCACCACTCTAGGCAAAGAAGATTATAGGGGAGCACAAAATAGATGAAGTCTCTCTTCTAATGGTGTTTGCAATCTGTCAAGAAGAGACCATCAACAAACAAATGAACACATTACATAATATGCCATGTTCTGATAAGTGATATGGAAAATAATGAATCAGAGCAAGAGAAGCAATAGTAAGTAGGAAATGACTATGTAGTTATCTGAAGGGAAGAGCATTCCAGCAAGAGGAACAGCATGTTCAAGTCACAATGACGACATGACTGTGGTTGGAACAGAGGGCAAAAGAGGGCAGGTTAAGAGGTAAAGCCAGAGAGATGAAGTTGGGGGCAGATTGTTAGAACTTTGTAAGAGATGGTAAAGATCCTGGTTTTTACTTGGGTGCGCAGGGATGGCACAGAAGAGTTTTGAGCACAGAAGGAACATGAGCTGATATTTTTTAAAAGCATTTTATTTATTTATTTCAGAGAGACAGAGTGCGTGCGAGCAGGGGGAGGAGCTGTGGGGGAGAGAGGAATCTCAAGCAGACTCCACGCTGAGCAGGAGCCTGACTCAGGGCTTGATCCCATGACCTTGAGATCATGACCTGAACCAAAATCAACAGCTGGATGCCTAATCGACTGAGCCACCCAAGCACCCCGACCTGATATTTATAAATGGTTACTGGCTGCTATGGGAATAGACTATAGAGAGACTAGTTAGGAGGCTACCACCAATATCCCAGGTAAAACAAAATGCTGGCTTATTCTAGTTCTGAAGTTGGCAAAAAGAAAGAAAGAAAGAAAAAAGAAAAAAAATCAGATTCTGGGTGTCTGTTACTCAGAAACTGGATATAGGATGTGAGAAAGGTAGATGAATCCAGGATGTCTCCAAACAAGTTTTTGCCTGGACAGCTGGTTGAATAGAGTTATTACTTATGGAATGGAAAAAGCTGGTCAAGAAGTATGTTTGAGGAGAAAATAAATAATTTAATGTTAGATTTATCATGTTTATTGTATATCCAAGAAGAAAGGCCAGGAAGCAGTTGGCATTTTTCATATGACTAGATGAGACCACTTACCCAACAATGTGAAGAGGTCTGAGTACTGACACCTTTATAGAGATTGGAAATATTAGAAGGAAGTAAAAAAGAATAAAGAAGGAATGGCCAGTGGAATAGGAAGAGAACCAAGAGAGAAAAATGAACCAGAAACCAAGTGTTTTAAGTTATCAGTATTTCAGGGTGACTAAGATGAGAACAGAAATAAAAGAAATGACCAATGACTTTAGCATGGCCCAGTTAAGACTACAATTTGGAGATGTAGTGGTAGCAGAGGGCATATGCTGAGGAGTGGTCTCTCTATAGTTTAATTCAGTTACTATTTGGAGCGCCTTCTAGAGAAGTGGAAAGCTGATTCTAGCTATGGGAATTAAGGGGGGACACATACAGTGTATCTGTTGCCACAGTCTCCAACACTGAGGCCATCAGAAAGACCATCTCAATGACTATTTTTCTTTAGTTGAAGTTCGTTATAAGGAATCCACTCACTCAATTTTATTCTATTCAGATTTGTGTTCTTACCTTGGCACTCGGGGATAATATTTCTGAGCGCAATAGGTAGTGAGTCTGTGAGATGGAGTTTGTTCTTGATGGACACATTTCTCTAGTTTGTGAACTGTGGGCCAGAAATGAAATGGTAACTCTGAAAATAAAAGCCAGGCACAAAGAGGTTTGTTGTTAACCTTCATGAAAAGCCCTATAACAGTTTAAGTGTCTCACCCTTCTGGGACTAAAGACATCATGCTTTCCCATGACCTGAAATGGAAAATCATTCCACTGTTTCTAGAACACACACCATGTGAAGCTGTCATAAAATATTTTACTTGTTTTATCTTACTTTTTCCTCTTGCTAGTTCCCTTTATTTTGGCAGGAGGTGGGATGTGATGACCTAAATGAGTCTTTTCCACATCTAATTTCCAGATTCTGGGACAAAAGTTTTACTTTCCTATTTAAAAACATATGAACTTCCAGAAGTTATTCAGAAGGAGTCCCACTGAAGGCAAATGTCCTATCAGTTTTAGCAAGGTCTGAAACAATTTATTGGAATGGGGTTTCCATTACCCCATGAACAGATTGGTCACATGAAGCAAATGAACAGTACCGTAAGTGGTATTTCCTGAGGTGATGGATCTCCCATCTCATAGCCTCTGAGCACAAGTTTCATGAAGCATAATGCTTTTTGCATACAAACCTGTAAATGCCCACTGCAGATTTCACCAAATAAGCCTCCTCTGCCTACAAGGTTCTAAAAGTCCATGGCAGGCAATTCAAACAAAACTGTGTTCGCTTCTCTTCACTTTTTTCTCCCTAAGCTTACACCCCTGGGTTTTTGTTAACATTTAAAAAAAGATATTTAAAACTGCACTTCAGCCACCTTGTAAAATGAAAGAGTACATTGTACAGGCACCAAAGGTACACGTCAGTGCTTTTATCAAATTCAGGGTCCTGCTCCACTGCACTAATTGGAACCATGTGTTGAAAATGCAAGACAGGATTTTTTTCCCCCAGCTGTTGTTTAATTAAATGGAATAAAATAAGAACTAAACCTCACATTTCTTCATAAAGAGAGGCTGCCGGGTTGTTCTAATAGCAGGACTGATAGATGATCCTGAGTGGGGATGCTGGCACCTGTGTCAGGGCTCCAGGGACATCGGTAGTCTTTTTAATATTTAAGATATTCTCAATGATTCTGTGATATGATTTAGCCACATTCATACAATGCCTGACTGCAAATGCTTCTCTGATAAGGAGAGTAGGGAAGCGATAGAAACCCTAATTATTTTCAAGTATGCTGGAAGATTGACTCACAGAGATTCTTTTTTATATTTTTATAAAGTTCAGTCCCTGCAAAAATCATCAGTGAAGTGGAAAAAGTGCTGCCTCCTGCACTTGCCCACTGAAATCTATGGAGAAACAGTGGCCAATACGTGTGCGTCTACTAGAAAGACTGAAAAATACTGCCTCAAGTTTTCTGTTGAAACTTGAAAAACAAAATGTAATTTGATTTTTTTTTAAGTGTTATTTTTGCCACTTTATTTTTGGGGAAAAGGATACTCTATACCTTTTCATTGTCCTGGGATCCAAATCCCAAGGAATAAAAGGTTAGTTCACAATGTCTCCTTTCAGGATTTCAGGCTCTCTCTCATGATGCTTTATGGTATTTAACATCCACTGAATAAGACCAGTGTCTTGAATTCCACTCCCTCCCTCCTGCACCAGTTTTGGATCTAGAACTGGTACCTCTGGACAAAGGGTTGAAGCCTTAGGACAGAGATGTGGATATTGCTTCCAACAGCACAGTTGCACCTATGGCCTCCAGAAGGAGGTGTAAGAAGTGAATTTACGAGAACAGCAACAGTAGTTCCTCCAAAGCTGTACAAAAGCAGCACTCTGCAGGGCATGAGTATGTCATAGCGGGAATGTTCAAGAAACAAGGCCAATTTCACAAGAGGTTAAAAAAATGCTGAAATCACTTGTAAAGGAAATGATGAAATCGCTCTTTCTTGTATCAAGGCCCAAGGCCCGGGCACCAGAAAAGGGTCTCCATTGCGGGCCAGTTGTGTCACTCTACTATCAGGAGTCTTTCAACTTCCAAAGATTGTTGGAAAAGTTCAATCTGCGGATATTGCGTGGTAGGAGGTGGAGTCTGACAACTGTCCAGACAGGCTGGGAACAGCATCAGAGTTACACAGAGTTACAAAACCTGCAGAGAAGTGAGAGACCTCTGGGTGCCTGTGGTTGGGCCCTTGTGTTGCCTTCAGGTTGCCTTTTCAAAAGCATAAATGGCATCAGGTCACTCCCTTTCTTCTATGATCCTTCTGTAGTTGTTCATTCCCATGAAAATCAGTGAGGAGTCTGCACCGCCTTCTCAGCTTCACACTGCATCTTTTTTTCTCCCTTTACTCCAGCCACAAAGCACCGAAGATGCCACACTTACCCGCTCCTCTGTTCCTCACACATGGCTGAGTGTACCTCAGTCACCCAGCAAATCCTCAGTCATCCCAGAAGGTCAGCTCAAACTTTGTCCATCTCCTCTCTTAAAGCTTTCCTTCCCCACAACCTCTTTTTCCGGGACTCTCCCAACAAAATAAACACAGGCTGATTCTTCTCAGCTTCCTTGGCTCCTTTCTTAGAGCACCTGTCATACATCTTGATCACCTGTGCACAGGTCAGCCTCCTTCCCTGGTTTAGACTTCCAGGAACTAGGAGACAGGATCAGGTTACTCATTTTTATATCTCCAGGGCCTGCAAGAGCCCTTGACACAAAGTGTTCGGTAAACATTTGATGACTGAACAAACACATGCACATTAGGATCTGTATTCTTTTAATCATAGTTGAGAATTTCACGTAAGGGTGCAGGAATCTGTCCTTATACATAGCCCAAATTTCAAATTCTTGGGATGAATAATTACTGACACATAGGGTAGTGACAGGAAAAGCACACACTGAGGTACTATCACTGAAAAAACTTAACATTTGCTGATTGCAGGCAATTATGAAAGTTATTGAAATCATATGTGATAGGTTAGGGCTATAAAAGAAAAAATCAAAGGAAGAGAGATGTTCTTCAGAAATGGCAATAATTTATATAGAATTCCTCAAGAAAATACTAGTATTATTTATTTTATTATATACTTTTTCTCTCACCTTCCTCCAATGTCCTAATTCTTGCAGAACATAAAATTCTTGTTAAACAAGCATAGCTTTTGGATGACACATCACTGAATCTGAAAATCTATCTCTGTGTCAGAAGTAACCACACTTTGTGATTCCAAATCATATGGAAAGATAACCAGTTATTGCCAATATGGAGTTGCAATTTTATCTTCTGAGGGAGAATATGAATAAATGAATTAATGGGCAAATTCATAAACATACTTAGAGCTCTAGGATAGATGCTTCTTTTCCCTATATAGCACTTGGGCACACACGTTTTCCTTTGGATTTCTTCCTTTTTTATACTTCAGTGGTAAATCTGCCTCCCTTCTGATAGTCATATTATTTTCTTAGGTCACTACCTTCAATTAGGTCTTCTTTGCTTAGAAGTCAGGTCATCTTTTTTCTAAATTTGTTTTTAAGATTTTATTTATCTGACAGAGAGAAAGAGGGAGAGGGAGAAGACAAGTAGGCAAAGTGGCAGGCAGATGGAGAGGGAGAAGCAGGCTCCCCACTGAGCAGAGAGCCTGATATGGGGCTCAATTCCAGGACCCTGGGTTCATGACCCAAGCCTAAGGCAGATGCTTAATTGACCGAGCCACCCAGGTGCCCTGTCATGTCATCTCTTTAACATGATACTGCATATATGGTTGGAGCAGACAGTATTATTTTAACACTCAACACTAGAGACAATGTTACATGAAACTATGTTGTATGCCTATTTGATAAACACATAGGATGATCAAAATAAAGAGTTCAACAGTTTTTCATAGGAAAGTAACAGGAATTGAGGGAAAGCTGAGAGGGGGAGAGAGTAAAGGGATGGACAATAAGGCAGGAGGTTGGACTCTAATGTAACATGTTGCCAATGGAAAATTCAGGCACTGGAAAGCCAGAAGACTTTAAACAATTGAGTAACGGTACAATCAAATATAAATTGCTCATTTTCTTTTAGGTAAATTACCTCTCTCTGGCCCAAATCTTCAATCAATTCTGCTATATACAGAGATTTCTCAGCACTTTTGTCATGGAAGTCAAAGAAAGGAGGTGAGTTCCATGGCTGAGATGCCAGGGAGCAGAGAAAGAAGAAAATCAGTTTTATATAAAACATAAGTGAGACTCTGAAGTAGGAATTCAGAGCAGAAATGGCCATGAAAATAAATCCTACAGGAATTCACAAAAATCTTGCAAAAAGCATGAGGCTTCAGGAAGGACCAAGAGTGGGGAGCTTGCACTAGTAAATTTCAGAGTCAATTTAGCTGATCATCTGGCTCTACATAACTGTATGCTGATCCATTATATGCTGATTGGATAGTAGAATAGTAACAGTCATGATAAGGGCTTCATATATGCTTCATTTACTGTGTAGCAGGCACTGTGCTAAGTGCTTTATCTGCATTATCTTATTTAATTTTCATTGCATGGATGAGAAAACTCAAGGTCAGTGAATATCAGTATGTTGCCCAGACTCAGACAGTTGACAACAGGTGTCAGACACACTATAGAAATGAGGCCTAATCTCATCCCCATATCCACATTTGTAATTCCTACTTACTCTATTACCAAATTCCAGCCAGAAGAAACCAGTTTTTGTGCCATATTTATACTAAAATCTACTACAAATGTAAAGCTGTCACTGTATGTTATTCTATATGAGAACTGTATTAGTCAGCTATTGTTAAAATACCACTATATAACAAACTAGCCCAAATCTTAGTGGCTACGAGTAGCAAGCAATTATTCTCAAGCTCATGGTCAGCCTGGTTGACTATAGTTTAGTCTATCTAGAATGGGGTCAGATGGATGGCTCTTTTAAATGTTTCAGGGTAGTGAGCTTGACTCCAAATTAGGACTGAGTTCAGTTTTGCTCCATATCTCATCAGGGACCCAGGCAGGAGGGACAGCAGCTACTTGTGGAATGTTTTTTCCCACAGCAGAAATGAGCAGCTCCCAGAGGAGAAAACAGAAACATGTAATAACTCTTAACTTCCAGGCTCAAAAACTAATATATTTTATCCACCTTTTATAGTCCAAAGCAGGTCAAAGGAATGGTGGTGGTGGCAGAGAGTAAATATTTACTGGCAATAATTTAATCTTCCATAGCAATCTGATTACTCCTCTGTAAACTTACTTCCTCCGAGAGATATACTATATTGTATCTCTTAAGGGAGTAGAACAAAATTGTTTTCAATGTTACTCAATAGAGGCTCTGGAAAATTTCAGATGAATTCCCTAAATGTTTGCAAAGCACACTGACAAAGCATACTGCTCCCATCATCACTACTAGCATCTTGTCCTAATAGAGGATCTAGAAGTTTCACAGAGTTTTCAATTAGCTGATGTATGGGAGAGGACCCGTTGTCATCATAGAAGAATCCTACAAGTTGATGGTAGGGTTTTCACTATTTGGTAAGATCAAGAAAAATTATACTGCTTTGTACTCTTTAAAGGAATAACATACATGCATGGTAATCTACCAATGGTGGCAACTTGGTGGCACCTTACATTTAAAATTCATTTTCAAGTAAAATGTATGGCACTGTCCTATGTTGTCAAAGATGACAGACATTTCACATTTTTCCTAAAATCCATCAATGAAAAAGATAAAATCTATCAGTGATTTGATGACACATCTAAGGGAGGAAAGACCTTAGCTATATATAATGGCATTTTAATGAATTTTAACATCTATATTATAAACACTATATAAATTTAAATTATAAAAGTAGTTTTACTTTCCCCTCATATTCAACAGTTTTTCTATACCAATCTAGATTAAAACTCTCTGGAAATATTTTTTTAATGGCAGTGTTAACTAGTGACAATTTGTCAAATGACGAAAAAAAAACTTAATTAAAATGTTCGATGGAGAATATATTTGATTTCCTTATCACTTGGGTACTTTTTGCTTTGCTTTAAAGAACCATTTCATTAATAAGACCTCAGAAAAGGGAGCAGTAATTCTTAGAGATATGCCAGTATTGAAAATGGCTCTCAACCACAGAAGGACCTGAAGCTCCTTGGCGCAGTGGCTACTCTACCAACCAGTCTCAAGGGTTGCATGGCACCCCTGCTCTGCTTTCTCCTAATCAGCCTCCGTGCTAACTTACATATTGGCTTTTTCAGTAAACTGAGGTTCAGCTATGCCATGAGGGTCACACTTCTTTCCCTGGTCTAATCGGCTATGGTTAGGGTTGGGAGGTGGGGCAGGGGCATGTGTATAACACAAGGGTACTATACCGGACACCCCTTGCACGCCACCGCAAGATCCTTTGGGCCCCACCTCAATAGCAGCCATTTCTCCGGCAATCAGATCCAGGCAGGTTTGGCTATCAGGCAGGTAACGGCAGCTGTGCCGCTCTTGTTTCCTGTCCAGGGCTTCTCTGAGACTGCGGCTTTGGTCACCCACAGGAACCTGCTACGTATAAATGGGGGCCAAGTGAAATATGTGGGAACAATGCTTCCAGGCCACTCTTTACCACTGGAAACAGCAACTCATGTATAAGTGCTTCTCCCTTTTATTCCTGGTTATATATCCTGGGAGAACTTTCAGAAGTTACTTCAGAAGATCCTGGTGGGGGATCCCTGGGTGGCGCAGCGATTTGGCGCCTGCCTTTGGCCCAGGGCGCGATCCTGGAGACCCGGGATCGAATCCCACGTCGGGCTCCCGGTGCATGGAGCCTGCTTCTCCCTCTGCCTGTGTCTCTGCCTCTCTCTCTCTCTCTCTCTGTGTGTGTGACTATCATAAATAAATAAAAAAAAAAAAAAAAAAAAAAAAAAAAAGAAGAAGATCCTGGTGGGGTGCGGCATGTCATCCAAAGGGCTGGCTGCCTTGATAAGGCATCCTTGCACTAGTTTTCCCTCCTTTCTTTTTAAATGCTTCCAGTCTAGCACTCCTGCTCCCTGGGATCAGATTCCCAAATAAATTGCCTATATACAAGCCCTTATCTCAGGATGTTTTCAGACAAGTGTAGAGTTAAGACAGATTCCTAGACGGGTCTTGTATGAGCAGGTCCATAAAAATTGTCTAATCCACCTACATTTATTTGGCTGACTGTGTTATTTATAAAGATAGTAATTAAGCTGGAGACTGTCTCTAAACCAAAAGTAAGTAGTTCGGGACTAACCTATGTTCCATTTACTGGAACAGTAGCCACCAAAATTGCTCCTGTCCTTAATGAGGATATCTACGATCAAGATAGGTGCAGGCTCCAATCTTCCTTGTCTTTCCTGAAGAACCAAGAGCCTTCAGGGACCAAGGCCCTCATTCTGAAAATAAACTTCCCTGGGGGATTTTGAGATGAGCATTTAGGGATGAAAGGCTTCCAAAAGAGGGAAGAAAAGTTAACATATGAACACTAAAATTTATAATGAATTTTATTGGAATGTAGAGGAAAATCAGAAAGTGATAATTACAGTTGGCAAATGAAAAGACACGTGGCTAACTGAAATGGAGACAGTGAGTAGAAGGCAGGCTGGGAGTGTTTTAAGTTGAGTAGATCAGAGAGCTGAGAGTTAGTAGATAAGAAGACAGCAGATGGATGGTCAGTTATGAAGCAACCACAAAATGCTTATCATGTATTTTTCAAGGTTTCCTTTTCCAATTATTAAAATATGGAGAAAATCCATACTGCAGGCTTGCTCACAGAACACTTGGAATGAAATCTGCACTCGTGAAAAGTATTCACTGGAAGTTTTCAGAACAGCAGTGAAAAATTTCAATTCAGACAATAGCTAGAAATGGATAAATAGGTCTTTTATGACAATCGTTCTCCCTGACAAAATGTGTTAACTACCTATTCTTTGCATTTCCTGATGTATAAGCAAATTATTGAGGTCTTTTATGAATTTAGATGTCAGCTATTTAATTTCATTTTATTAAAAATGGATTCTATAAATAATACCAAGTGCAAGAATTAGAGACACAAAAGGATGAGGGTTGGCTGCTTCTGGGCAGTATCTATCAAGGATCCATTCACTGGTTTTCCTTCTCATTCCCAGGTGTCCAGGAAGGGCCCAGGACCTGAAGATTTCTGGTACTGTAGATGTTTCCATGGAAGCATCAGTTCGAACTGTAGAGCTCAATGCTTGTAATGTCTGTATTATGTAACTCAGTTTCATGCTCTAAGTCCACCTGGCCAATATCTCTCCTGGGATGCCTTCTAACTTGTCTCCTTCATTCTGATGATTCACAATTACAAACTTGAGCATTAACCCCAAGCCCCTACCCCAAGTACCTTCTGCATTTTCCTCTAATCTGGCAGACAGCTTCATCCTCAGCTCACTGTCCCCAACCCTACCAATTTCTTTTATACTCCTAATTGGATCTTTTATCTTCTATGGGTACTTACTCATAACTTTTAGTTTTTTGTTCTTCTCTTTATGCCCCTTATCCTACTACACCTTGATATTATAGTTCACCACATAGTGGCTTGGGGTCCCAACCTCAACCCCCTTCCATATACTCCACTCTTTGAGAGCAGGCTCCAAATTTCAATTACTAGAACATAAGCTCCACAGCAATAGAGCACACGTATTACTCATTTTTGCATCTAGTGCCCAAAACAGAGACTGATAGAAATGCTTAATGAATATTTGGTGAATGGACGGATTTATCCTTTAATTCTCCACATGGCCCAGGTCTGTATGTTGTGCACAACTGATCCTTTACAAACATTTGTTGAATCAAATTTACCCAATAAAGAGCTACTTGGCTCTAAAACACAGGGTCTAGTATTTTATAAATCTAAGTTATAGGCCACTAAGAAAAATTTGTCTGAAGTAGTTTCCTGACCTTTTAAAACTACATAATAAAGACATCTCTTTTCCTGAGATGGGACTTACATGAACTTTCCTAATGAGGCCTAAGCCATACTATTTGATTGTAGACTAGAGCCAAGAATTATAAATTTTAAGATGAAAAAAACTTAAAAAATGCAAACACCTTGTTTTACAACGGAGGTCAAAAAAGGTCAAAATAATAAAAAATAAAATGATATTCATGCTGCATTATAACTTAATTCTGTGCCTTCCATTTCAGTGTTTTCTTGCAACAATCTACTTTTGAGGATAGACAATGGAAAAAGGTGAGGAAAAATCATGGCATAGAATGACCAAGTCTGGACACCTTGACACTAAATCTATAGGTATTTGTCTACATAGAGTACAAAATCTAAAACTATCCTTTCAATTTCTCCACACTAGATATAAAGAAGAGAATAATAACTATGATCTTATTATGTTCTATACCAACCAGTGGAATCAATCTGACCCACAATAATGGTTGAAAAGATCCACTGCCCTGGAAAAATACAACCAAAATTTTATAAATATTATGAACTTTATAAATTTTGTTGTTACAATTATTAGGAAACACTCTTTGTATATCACTCTCTCACCACTAGTGGGTTAACAGCCAAAATTGTTTTCTTCTTCTAATTTAAAAAAGTTGTACATTTATGTATAGACACACACACACACACACACACACACTTTGGTTATTTAGATGAGATGACATTGCTTTGATATTCTGGTACTTTACAAAAATCCCCTTGGAAAAGTCCAAGACAAATCTTGGATTATATGAGACTCATTATTATACTGAAGTTCCTATATAACTGAGTCGAATTTTAGACTTTATATTTTTATATTTCACATATTTATATTTATATTTATTTTAAAGTTTCCCCTCTTACATGGAAGCCACTCCGGAAATAAAAATGCAGTTAAATTTCTATTTAAAATATTCTGCTGTTCCATTGACTTAGTAAAATCCTACTTATGATATCAACAGTGATGTGTAATTTCTTTTGCATACTCTCTGTAGGCAAGCCTACATGCATACACATGTATGTTTATATTATTTATAATTAATCATGAAAAGTACTTGAAGTTTCTAAGCCATTATTTCTTTACATCGAATCAACTGACTAAATTTCAACCTTAAGCTTCTTTTCAAAATAGTTTGAAACATTCTGAGTGCCTATTTGTGATAGACATACATTTATTCACTCAACAAATGCTTATTAAAAGCCTTTGTGATCTAGCTCTGTTGTAGGAACTGGAAATAGCTAAACATATGGTCACGCCTCTGCTGTGATGGGCCTTATTTCCTATTGGGAGACAGATAGAAAGAGAGAGAGATGAAAAAATAATTCTAGGTAGTGATATGCACAGTGAAAAAAAAAAAAAAAAAACACTCCAATGGGACAGTGACTGGGAATGTGCTCATCTTTAGAAAGGGTATTTCAGGGAAAGCACCCCTGAGGAGGTGACATTTGATTCTAGACCTGAAAGATGAGAAGAGACCAACCATATAAAGATGTACATTCTGAGCAGAAGGACCAATAATACATGGCTCTGAGCTCTGTCCTACCTGAGGAATAGTAAAGGAGTAAGGCAAACAAAGAGGAAGAAGCAGGAAATCAAGGGGAGACATAGGTAGGGGCCAAATCATACCAGACTTTAGAAGCTGTGATAAGGAGTGTGAACATTATTCAAAAGGCAATGGATTGGGGATCCCTGGATGGCTCATGAGTTTAGTGCCTGCCTTCGGCTCAGGGTGTGATCCTTCAGTCCCGGAATTAATTCCCACATCGGGCTCTCTGCATGGAACCTGCTTCTCCCTCTCTCTGTGTCTCTGCCTCTCTCTCTGTGTCTCTCATGAATAAATAAATAAAATCTTAAAAAAATTTTTTTTTAAAAGGCAATGGATTACTATTGGATGGTTTCAATCCAGGCAGTGAAATGATCTTATCTAAAATTTAAAAAATTCAGTTTGTCTGCATTGCAGGGTAGGGGATGAGCATGGAGACCAGTCAGGAGTCAGACATAGTGATTGAGAGAGAGAAGTAGATAGAGTCAAGCTGTATTTTGGAGGTAAAAATAATGGGACGTGGGAGAGAAGAGAAGCAGATGCACTAAGGGGGATTCCTGGTTGTTAGCCTGAAGCAACTAGGTAAGTGGTAGTGCAATTTGGTGGATGGGGAACCAGGGGAGAGGGGTTGGTTGAGACAATCAGATCATCCAAATACTCCTCTAAAGCAAATAGATCTACTCAGTCAGATTTTTAAGAACCTTTTGTGATAATGATAAAGTATGCACCTGACCCTTGAACAATACAGGTTTGAACAGTGCAGGTCCACTTATACACAGAATTTTTTTTATAGTATAGTAGTTAAATGTATTGTCTCTTCCCTAGGATTTATTAACATTTTCCTTTCTCTAGCTTAGTGTAACAATGCAATATATAATATATATATAAATATAAAATATGTATTCATTGACTTAAATTATCAGTAAGGTTTCCCATCAAAAGTAGGCTCTTAGTAGTTAAGGTTTTGGGGGTCAAAAATTATATGCAGTTTTTTGACTACACAGGGTTTTAGCGTCCCAACCCTTACATTGCTCAAGGGTCAATTGTATGTATACATATATGACTATGGAAATAGAGCTATTCTAACTTTGGAGACATTAGCATGTAAATCATACTTAAGTTAAAGCCACAGAAAAGTTAGGTAGACAATGTAGACAATGAAAAGAAGAAGGCTGAAGAATAAGCCCGAGACACTCAAAACACTTAACTGTTGGTCAAGGAGAAAGACTTAGGGGCCAAAAAGAAAGAGGAAGCTAAACATCATACATTACTGCAAAAATCCGGTGAAAAAAATGTTTTCTGAGAAGTGACTATGTCAGGTGTAGCTGAGAGGTTTAGTTCCCAGGACCAATTATTGAATTTGGCAACATGGTGGTCACTGTTAATTTTGAACACTATAGAGAAAATGAGTGTTCAACTGGAGAGAAGTGAGGACAAAGTGAGACGGTAGGAGGTGGAAACAATAAGTTTTTTTTTTTAATTTTTTTTTTTAATTTTTATTTATTTATGATAGTCACAGAGAGAGAGAGAGAGAGAGAGAGAGAGAGGCAGAGACATAGGCAGAGGGAGAAGCAGGCTCCATGCACCGGGAGCCTGATGTGGGATTCGATCCTGGGTCTCCAGGATCGCGCCCTGGGCCAAAGGCAGGCGCCAAACCGCTGCGCCACCCAGGGATCCCAGTTTTTTTTTTTTTTAAATTGTGCTAGATGTTTCTGAAGATAGATAAGTAAATGGGACACGATCCTTGTTCTCAAAGAAGGTCCTTAATGTGTACAAAATCTTTCATCAACAATCTCTGAAAAATACATTTTTGATACAAAAGGGGTTATATTTTATATTAATAAGCACCTTACAAAGCCTGTTACTATGAAAAAGGAAACAGCTAGCTAAATAACATATTTTATTAGGAACACAAAATCTTCAGTGCATCAACAATTTTATCATTAGATTTTCAGATTATTTGTGTACAAACTAAAAATAAATTTTATACATTTCACAAATTAAAATGCTCATTGTTCAGAATATGAGTATTCAAAAAAGAATTGTAGACAGTTTCTTTGTCCTATTTCCAAAATCTTCCTAGACAGGATGTTAGACAGCTACCATATATAACATGTGTGAATTGAATAAGATAAATGTGTCCTTTGCAAAAAAAAAAAAAAAAAAACAGTCTGAGATTTTATTTAATTATAGGTATGTGAATGAATAGTTTAGAATAATGTACCACTGTCATCAAATCATATCTTCATATACATGTATAATCCATTTTGTACAATGGTTTCAATTCACTGTGTATGTAATTAAATTGTAAGGTACAGTAATAGCTGCTGCTGAGCTGAAATCTTGCTTTTTTAGTTTAAAGAAATGAAAAGAAAACATAGTCTAGTGAACATCAAAGTACCTTTTTGAGACAGTTAAATCTCATCAAAGAGGTCTTCTGAACTACTGTTTCTTAGAGTTTCTAAAGACATGTTTTCAGCTGAGCTGTGCTCCTTTTTTGACGTCTCAGGTAGTGGAGGATCAAGCCTAGAGTATAAAGAAAATCAAGATAATTTTATTCTTAAAAATGACATATAGAGTAAAAGAAAATTAAGAGATACATAACAAATAAAAGTTAAATTCTATTTCAGAATTGGTTTAAAGACTCATTTCCCTATGCTGCATTAACATAAAAAAAGAGATGAAGAGAATTTAATTACTTTAACTGCTTTAGAATTAATCTGTCTCTATCCTGAACTAACAAAATTTCAAGGGCCTACAACAATATTCATAATTAAGGTCAAGAAATAAAATATCCTCTGTGTTGTAAGTCTTTTTATGCTAAGATACAGAAGGTCTCTCATTTCTTTAATAATCCCATCAATTTACATTTATAATTTACATCTTCCTTTGGCTCCCTTAAGTTCTATTAACATGCATTTTAATCTCTTATATCAGAAAATTCTGGCACATGAATTTCCTTTAGCAGTCTTTTGATTCTAAGTGTGTATATAACTAATAATGACATCACATTTTAGCAGTTGTTGATGAACATAAATGTTCACATTCACTTACTGAATTTACATCTCTTTACTTAGTACTAAATTTTATTCAGTTTCAGTCCTGGAGTTACCACATCCATGGTCTGACCTCTGTATTTATGTAAATGTTCTCTTTGAGTTGTAGGATAAAAGGCATGATGATCACAGATTGTTAACTGGATTCATAAAATGGTAAGCTGTAGGGTAATAGAGCTCAATCAGAAGGACCCTTGTATAAACTTTGTCCGTGGTTCTTTGTGGAACTTGAATAAAACATGCTTAAAATTGACAATTAGAGGTAGCTTCAGGGGCAATTATGACTAGGCTGAGTCAATGCACTAAAATTCAGGAATGCTCCTATATTTCCAACTTCAAAGGCAGAGGTGGAGTCATAGCAGCTAGGTACAACTGGAAGAGGATGGGACTTGAGGTCAGAACACCAAGATTTGGATCCAGGTCTTTTTCTTATTTAGCTAAGTGACTTTAGACAAATCATTTAACCTAACTAGACTTCTGTTTTCTCACCTATAAAACTGAGATAATACCTGTATCAGAGGTGGTCTAAAGATTAAATGAGATGTCATATATGAAAATGCTTGTAAATTCCCACAAAACATTTGGAAACTATTATTATTAGCTGCTAATACTGCATAAACTACAAAAAAATAAAGAGCTCCTGCTAATAGCTTCTTTAATTTAAAAGGATAACCAATTAAAAGTCCCCAAACATTGAGTTTGTTTAGATTATAAGCATTTCAAAAATCCAGCACCTACACTTAGTCGCACAGATTATTAAAAATGAATCTGCCACAGGGTCTTCCTTGGCCTCCTGACTGCATACAATTAACTGTGATTGGCTGCCACTAGACCTGGGACATGCTCTGTCTTATCCTGAGCAAGCCAAGTTCAGACAACATTACGCTCACAAGAATGCTAAGATGCTAGGTTAACGCATTATCACGATGACAAGTCCTCCCTCTGGGATCTTTAATGTTAAAATTAACAATAAATACGGACGCAATTATTGTAACATGTAATTAAACATCTAAAAATATATTTCATAGAAGGAGAAAATGATATAGTACAGAATAAAAGTATAATTATTACATGTATAAGTTTTCAATGCCAACTCAACACATTAAACACTTTTCTCTGGCCCTAAATGTCTTAGAGGTGCTTTTTCTCCTCCTAGCGAAATGGAGAATTGATTTTTTTCAATTAAAAAGTCAGACCTTGAGAAATCTCTGATCTTGTTCATGGTTTACAATCAGAACACAAAGATCAATCAATTTAGTTTTAAAAGAGATGGTTCCCATCTCTTTCTAAAGTCACAAGGAGCTAAAGAATTAAATTTTGACTCCTTTGTTCTTAGTGCCTTGTACATAATAGCTGTTCAACAAAAGTTTCTCAATGAATAGAGATCATTTTTTGACAGCTTTTATATCTGTGGTAAGTCAACGAGTAAATTTAGAACTCTTCTCACAACCAAAAGAAAAGTTTAATCATTTATATAAGTAGTAAATATTGTAAAAAGCAAAAAAGAAAATAAAAATGTCCATCATCCTATTTTGCATTATTTGTATTTTCATGGTTTTTATTTTTACAAAAATGGGATCATTCTCTATATATATATTTTTGCTTTTATTTTTAAAAATTTTTTAAAGATTTTATTTATTTATTCATTAGAGACACACAGAGAGAGAGAGAGAGAGAGAGAGAGAGAGGCAGAGAGGCAGAGACACAGGCAGAGGGAGAAGCAAGCTCCATGCAGGGAGCCTGACGTGGGACTCGACCCTGGGTCTCCAGGATCACGCCCTGGGCCGAAGTCAGGCGCTAAACTGCTGAGCCACCCGGGCTGCCCTAATTTTGTTTTGTTTTGTTTTTCCCTAATTTTGTTTTTAGAGAATTTTTTTTACTCTACACATAAATAGTATCTTTGCATATTAAAAGATACAGATATACCTTAATCATTAATTTCAATCTGGTTGTACTAAGTATTAATCTACTGATGGATACTTGGGTTGTTTCCATTTTCTTAATGCTCTTAAAAAACAACAAAACAATTAACATCCTTAAACATGTATCTTAGCATATTTATCCCATTATTTTTTCCATGAACATGCTCATTCCAAGAATCCATGCTTAGAGGTGACATTTGAAAGCAAATAATTCAGAGAAACTGTATCTAAAGTCTTAATAAAAAAGTGAGCTAAACTAGTAATTTGAAACTTGGGAGTTCCTCTCTAATTTCAAACATTAATTATGGCCACTATAAGTCCTAACTGTTCCACAAAGAGTTTTTTTTTCAACCTTCCACATTCAGACTGATTTTCTTCTTTTCTTTGATCATGTAAAGTACCTAATGTCTACACGCTCTATTTCTATATGTAATTTTATTCATTTAACCAATATTTATTTCATATGTACTACGAACAGCTAATTTTGTTAGGGGAATTAAAGAAACTGACAAAGATATCAAATGATTGATTCCTGCCCTTGAGAAGCTTTCAGTTAAACTTTTTACTTTTACTAATTTTTAAAAACTGTGTCTTCCATCTTAAAAAAATTTATAAGTAGCTTGAAGTAACTATGTAATATAATTTGCTAACAAACAGTGATTTATCCTCCTAGGAATCTCTACAAACATTGTATCAATATTTAGGATTCAGAAGATTTTTCAGATAGTTTTTGTGGGAAGCATTCAACAGGACAAATTCTGAATCCAGGGTCAAGGACTTTTATTTATGCTCCATCACTTTGAGATTTTGGTCGGGTGGCTGCACTTTTCTGGATCTGTTTCTTAATTTAATTTGTGGGAAGTCAGGATTACCATAAATGATCTTGGAGCTCTTCCAGTTCCTAAATTCTGAAAACAGTTACACTCAGTTCAGAACAGACTACTTTCCAAAACATAGGTTCTCAATAAATATCTGTGGAATAAATGAATACTGTGAATTAAAGAAGAATGGTTAATGACAAGAAGAAACTACCTTTGTAGAGTTTAATGTTGAATTATAAGGCTTTTTTAAAAATAAAGGGAGTAAGTGGAACTAGATGATGAGAGCTTTACTAAAAGATGACTTATGTTCTCAATAACACACTGCAGAGATTTCTGTTTTATTGGCTTGATTCCACACTGTATTACAACACACGCATATACACAACTGAACAGGAACTACACCTTGAATCAAAACTGCACTACCACCATCTAATTAATGATGAATAATGAAGATCAAAAACTTTCTGGGACTTGAATTACCAACATCTTTTAAAATGTTATTTCCAGTTATTGGCTCATTTTGTAAAGGACATTTTCTCAGCCTAGTTTAATACTGGTATTGCCATGGCTGGAATATCATCCTTTTCTTATTCAAATGAGAAACATTAGTATAGTTTGGAGTGAATTACTTGTATTTTGTTACATATTCGGAGAATAATATTCCTGAAACTTATCAATGTGCCAATCCGAGCAAAATGAGAGATCAGGAAAACTGTGTAGTGATTAATGGCACTGTGACACTTGAAAAATGGTTCTGAAATAAAAAACCAAAGGTCAATTTTTATATGGCCTAACTATATCTCCACACAATACACACATAAAGTTCAGGGAAATGTCTTTAGGATCTCAGGACAGAAAAGGGGTTTTTTGTTAGTTTGTTTTTTAGCAGAAACAATAAAGATTGATAAGTTCAATTACATTAGAAGCATTAGAAGTACTTCTAATCATCAGTAGACACCTTAAAGAGAATGAAAAGAAGACAAGTTACAAACTGAAAGGAGATATTGCAGCATATGCTACTGACAAAGGATTACTAACTAAAACTCCTATAATGTTTTAAAAATCAACAAAATTTAAAAATGTGTGCCAAAGACCACAGGAACTTCCAAGAGAAGGGAACAGTAGGGGCAAATAAGCATATGATAATAAACTCGACTTCACTGGTAACCAAGGAAATGAAAACCAGTATGAAATAGTTTACATCACATTAGCAAAAATGAAAATGTCCAACAATAGCAAAGATCGTGGAGGACATGGAATATAACAAGATAAATTACTACTAGTTAAAGTATAAACAGTGACATCATTTTTGGGTAATAATTTAGCCACAAGTGCCCAGGTACATGGAGATGTATATACCTAGACTCAGGAATTCCACCCCCATCCACATATTCTAAAGAAACATTTGCATATCCATGTCAGGAGACACGTGCACAAGTGCTTTCATTAGTGCATTGTTTGTAATAGCAAAAAAAACTGTGAAAACTACCCAAATGTCTTTCCACAGAAAAATGGGCAAATAAGTCATAGAATTTTCACATCATGGACTATATACTACAGCTCTACACATACATGAATCTCAGTGTTGAACAAAACTGCAAAGCACAAAAGAATGTTCATAATATGATTCTATTATTCAAAACATGCAAAGTTCAAAAGCATGCAAAACCAGACAGTATTCTTCTGTGAACACCAGTGTGTATGTATGTGTGTGTGTGTGTGTGTGTGTGTGTGTGTGTGGTGTCAGTATAACTGTGTAGGATATAGGTACAGAGTAGTTATGGATCTTATTTGCTCTTCCATGACTGTTCTCAGATTCCTGGGTGTGTAAGTTTGGTTTCTGTGAAGATGGTGATATAGAAGAGGGGCAAGTTTAGCATTAGGCATAAAGGGTTTGCTTTTAAACTTTAAACTTACATTAGGCATCAAGAGTCTGCACGATATGCGAATGGAGCTAGATGGTGAACAAGTCAACCATTACGCAGAGGGAGTGCGCAGGGGAGAAGATCGGACTCTATGTAGAGAGACTGCAGTCACTGCTGTATGACTGGCACCAAAGGTAAATGAATTGAAGAGAACTATATTATCAGAGAAAACAGTTTAATATAGAATTCTAGAGAATATTAAAATTGCACAGCAGACAGAAATGATTAAAAGGAGAGTGAAATGGAATGATGTGAAAGATACGGAGAGAACCAGAGAGAATGCTATCACAAGAGCCAAAGGCCAAGTTTATTTTGTGTGTCTGTGGTTTATGCTCTTTCCAATGCCACGCAAATGCTGTTTTTTTTACACAACTTTGCTGAATCAATAAATTCACGTTTTCATCCCCTATGAATTATCTGGGAGTTGAGAAGAAAAGCGCCGAAGGATGCTGTTTATGCTTGTGATTTACCATAGAAAAGAATAAAGGCAATGTTTTCTGTTGGAAAGAGAAAAGTCTTAAACTCTTGGGCTGCAGCTGCTGCAGCAAGTATCTAACAAAATGGTCAGTTCCTGTCTGGCCACCAAAGCAGGTCATTGTAAAATAGCTGTTTCTCTCACATTGTATTTGTATCTATGTGTATACTATCAACTCCCATGGCATCCACCCATCTCATCTCTGACTTCCCCTGGGCTCAGGGTAAAGGTCAGATGTAGTACGAGGGGTGAGGTAAGGGCCATGTATTGGGAGAGAATCAGACCTGAGCACTGGCAAAGACACACATTATTTGGTAATAATAAAGGCCAACATCCAATGATCTATGTTTTAGGAGGTAACAAATCAAGCCTTCATCAAAAGGACCACAAAAAGCAGCCAAGTCAAAGTATTATGTACCTGCTACTATAAAATACCTGGCCAGCTACCATACTGACCTTAACAGAGTTCCCACTATGAAATAAACCCAATTACAGAAACATTTTTTTAAATGGAAATGTTTTAAATGTATGCTTAAAGACTCAACATCACCAGAGTTACCACAATATTTTCAAATTAAATTTCAGTATTTAAAAAATGTTTTGATCTTAGAATAAGTGGGAAAAGTAGCCTCAAATTTCTAGTTGACCTTATAAAAACCAAAAGCATATCCTAAACAAATTAACAGACTGAAGTCATCAGGATTCAGTAAAACAAGTCCTGAATGTTGTCTGGAATTCTGTGGGTCTAGACAACATTTTTTGGCCTGAAAAAAAATGAAAGAAAGGAAGCTGAAACTTTCTGACAAGCAAAATGGCAATTAAAGAAATTGTGTTAGTTAATTTCAATTAAATTTCTAAAGATATCTTTTTCTAAAGAATAGGACTTTGCCGTTCAAACTTATTAAGAACAAGAAGAAAACAGAAATACGCTTCCGAAATAAGTAATTCTGATTAAAACAAAGAAAGGAGAATTATGAAGAGTGACTATACTTAATGCCAAAAAGCTTGATAGGTATTGGGAAAGAAGGATAATTCTAAAATTTCCCTATAAAAATATATATTATGAACTTGAAAAAAAAGATTCTGTGGTTCTACATAATTCAATGTCAAATGTCACAACCATTAAGACCTGTATGTCCATAATCCACAAGGATGCCAAAGTTTATGCAGGAATTTCATAATAAATTGGAAGATTTTGTTACTCTCATTGTACTTTATTCAGGTAAATTATATTACTCTGGTAATTCATCAGATGATTAATATCAGAGTCTATACCTTTGAAAAATCAATACCTGAAGAACCCTAACTAAACCTCACTTCTTCCTGTATTCGTTGCAAGTTTTGAAATGGTATAAGTGACATTTGCTACTGTTGATCTATGCTTATAAAAGTAGAAAACTGTCATCGTGGTAGAAAATGATTCTCCACAACCTTAATATGAAGACAGGCCACTGCTTATTGTGGTTTTATGTACTACAATTGAAGCCTCCCTCACAAGACTAGAAAGCTTCTCAGGGAGAGACTCTGCTTTACTAGACCTCACTCAGAAGAGTTCTAATAATTGCATGTATTAATTAATAAACAAATGACTGAAAAAATGAGGCAGACCGTGCTAACAGAAGCAGAAGTCTCAATAAAGTTAACCTGCCCAAAGCCACAGAGCCAGTAAGCACAAGTCAACGACGGAGCAAGGATACTGGCCGAGGTTTCCTCACTCCCAAATCCACACCCATCATGCCACACTGGTGTATGGGAGTCACTAATACTTACTTCTCGGGCAGAGGAAGGTAGCTTAGTGTAAAGCAGTGTGTCTCAAAAGGTAATTCTTTTTTAAAAAAATATTTTATTTATTTGAGAGACAGAGAAAGAGAGAGAGAGAGAGAGAGAAGGAGAGAGAGAGAGAGAGAGAGAGAGAGAGCACATGAACAAAGACAGAGGGAGAGGGAGAAGCAGACTCCCAGCTGAGTAGGGAGCCAGATGTGGGGCTCAATCCTAGGATCCTGGGATCATGACCTAAGCCAAGGGCAGACGCTTACCCAAATGAGCCACCCAGGCTCCCCTCAAAAGGTAAATCTATAAGATACTCTCAAAGAATGATATCTGTGGTCCAAAATGTTTGAAAAATATGCATTTTTCTCCACAAAGTCCCCTTACTGTTTCATGTACATAATATTCATTAAAAGTTATGGAAATTCTTCCATAAATGAATTTGTTAATTAAATTATTAAGTAAAACAAAAGCAAGGTGCAGACAAGTATGTGTAGATCATGCGTGTATATACACATATACACACACACACACACAGAATAGCTCTAGGCTGGAAGGAGTCATAAGAAACTAGTAATGGCCAACTCTGGGGAAAGGAACTTGGGCTGAAGAACAAAGATACTTTCGGCTGGATATTCTCTTAAACAGTTAAGGCCTTTTTTTTTTTTTTTTTTTTTTTTTAAACCTTATACATAGATCATGTCTTTGTAAAGCACTTTAAGAAGAAAGAAGCTTGTTTACCTGGGTTTTGGAAGTGAACTTGGAAGTCGAAGCCTCTTTCTTCACTATCTCTCAACTACTAACATCCCACAAAACCAGTGTTCTCTGAACAGACTGCATTACCCGCTGCTTCCTTGAGAATACATCATCTGTTAGCCTGAACTCCAAATTTTAGTGATTTAATAATGAAGGAAAATAAAACTACAGAAAAAGGCAGACAGAACTGTACTTTTGGTTACCAAGAGAAATGGAAAAAACTACGGACACTAACACCCCGCCATGAAAGTTAGTGATCTCTAGTTTCACCACAGTGCGGAACCAGCTGTTTGAGTTTCCTGCTGCTGCTGTAACAAATCACCATAGCGTAAGGGCTTACAACAACACAGATCCATTCTCTTACCATTCTGGAGGTCTGCTGTCTGACCCAGATTTCACTGGACTAGTATCAAGGTGTTGGCAGAGCTGTGTTCCTCTCTGGAGGCTCTAGCGGAGAATTTATGTCCTTGCCTTTTCCAGCTTTCTGAGCTACCTGCTTACTCCATCTTCAAACCCAGCAATATCAGAAGGACTCGGCCTCGTAGCACAGCACTCTGACTTTGCTTCCTTCATCACATCTCCTTCTCTGCCTCTCCTCTCTCTTTCCCATTGAAGAACTGTGTGATATATTGGGCCCACCAGGATAATCTAGGATATTGAGCTGCTGTGAAGGTCAGCTGATTAGCAGCTTTAATTCATCTGCAACTCTTCTGCCACGTGATCTAAGTTGGCTTTGGTTCCAGGAATTAAGACCTAGACGTCTTTGGAAGGGTGGTGGCCATTCTTTCCCCTACTCCTGACTTAATTTGGTTAGGGCTCAATTGTTATTCTAATCAATCAGCTTAAATACGTTTCAGGCTAACTGAATAGAGAAACAGGTTGTGTAAGAGGACATGCAAGGCCCAGAGCTCAAAGAAACTGTCAACCTGCCTGGAGGAGGCATCTGCAAGGTGTGTGTGATATGAACTAAAACTCCAAAGAGCCCACACTGTATCTTCTTATCCAGAGATAAACTGAACCATATTCCCTGAGAAAGGCTGGCAACTACTATCACGCATCACCTATCCATTCACTATTATATTGAGTGCTTAGTCCATTACTGAATGCTTATTCTCCATGGGTCAGAGACCCAGAAGACTGTTCTAGATGTTTAGAATACAAAGGTGAGCATACAAACCATTCAAGGCAGAGGTAGCATCAGCCTCTGAGCTCCCATGAAATTAGACTTACAGTAACCCTGGTCTAGGCTGTGTTTAGAGGCTTGTCTACAGTGCTGTGTTTTATTACGACAGTTCTAAAGAGTTAGTCTGTTAAAGAACCATAGAAATGCCACCCTCATAGGAATGTGACACATGTGCTATCAGGCCCTTCTAAGCAGGGCCACATGCTTAGAAGGGCCTCATCCTTGGCTTGCTGTTCTATTACTATCCTGAAACTGTTAATAATTTTTCACAAAGGGGCTCTGCATTTTCATTTTGCACTGAGCCTGTAAAATATTGTAGTTTGTCTTGACCATGAATATTGAGTGACCTCAGTATACCAGTCCCAAACTGGACCTAACCAGTTGCTCAGACTTCTGGACCGATAAACAGTGGGGACTTTTTCTTTTATTTTTATTTATTTATTTTTTTCAATGGGGACTTTTTAAAAACCAATTATGTACTGATGTACTGGACTCATTCTGTCCTATTCAAATCTAGTTTTGATCCTTAATTAGCATAACCACCAGTAAACCTCCTTTCTAACACTTAATATGCACCTACTTTTTCTCTCCTGGGAAATACCTGAATGTTTTTTCTTTTGGCCTGCAAATTAATGAATATGTATTTTCTTTATAAATACATACTTTGCTTTATTAGGCTTTTCCTCTTCCTTTTTTCTTCTAAAATTCTATTATCTTTTGTTTTATAGTAAGACAACTCGATTTCTACCTTAATTAATAGGTTTCTCCATTATATTAGTCCTGGCTTGTGGACTTTATTCTCAGCGTTCTTAAAATTAACCAGTCTAATTAGTCCTCCACTAGCAAAGCAGCAAGGCTGTCATTAGTGCCATCCTAAGCTGTGGCTTATCCACCTCCTTCCCTTTGGATTTATTATCAGTCAGTTCCAAATACTTCCTGATTATTTTCCTAGGCTTTCATGGAAAAGGTGACTAAGGATGATTACACAGTCAGACTTTTTTTAAAAAGTAGAACTATTCTGTGTCATCACTAATATCACAATAACTTTTATATAAGATGAGCTGAGTACTATATAACTGATACATAAAGTAAACCAAAAAACCACTTCTTCACATAGGATATTAATTCATCTTGGTATTATGGGTGAAATGTAAAGAGTCATTGCTCAAGTTCTGTGAGATGCTCTGTTTGATAGAAACATTTCAGAGGGATCCCTGGGTGGCGCAGCGGTTTGGCGCCTGCCTTTGGCCCAGGGCGCGATCCTGGAGAGCCGGGATCGAATCCCACGTCGGGCTCCCGGTGCATGGAGCCTGCTTCTCCCTCTGCCTCTCTCTCTCTCTCTCTCTCTCTGTGACTATCATAAATAAATAAAGAAAAAATATTAAAAAAAAAAAAAAACATTTCAGAGAGGAGTCAGAGCACTGGAAGAAGGCAGATGGAAATAATCTACACAATTCTGCAGATTTTGATTCTGAATTATAAAGATTAAATTTTTCAGTTGTTTTAAAATATATAACCAAACTTAAAGTAAAGCCTAGCTGATTAGGGAGACAGAGTGTTTTGAAAACAACTCATTTTATCTCACAACTGGTAGCAATTCACTGTTGTAGATAACACAGTACAAGGCATGGAGGATGGAATCTACATGCTCAAAGTGACTGAAGAAAGACCTATCTTCCCTTTAGACCCCAGAAAAATTTATTACACATATGGTGTTATGATTCCAGTAAAAGTTCAAATGTCACCACTGAACTTTTATTTATCATTCTAAAACTACATGAAATAAACTCAAAGATTATATAAAAGTTGACTGAATCCACACAGAAAGCTATTGACTACAGTTGTGTTTTTTGTTTACATAGTTATATTTACTAAGTAAATTATATACATTTTATCATTGTAATATCTATGATTACCAATTATAATTACCAATTTTTTCAAGATTTTGTACTTAATTAATGTTTATTTTAAAGAATAGGTATGACACATGGTTTCACTAGTGTATTAGCTGATGCAAATGAATTTCATTTTTTAAAATGTCCTATGTAATCAATCCCTTAAGAAAAACATAAAAATAGTATTTTTTAATCACAATGGTCCAAAATTCATAGTGGATGAACTTTTTACACAGTATTCAGAAGTACCACTAACAAATTTAATTAAATCAATGTTTTATTAAGGCATTGATTTGATTTGCCAAAAAGCAGGACTCACTGTAGCATTTAATTATTAAGGCTTGAATAGACAAATTCAGGAAATAATATCGATTAGCAATTCAAACAACTATTGTTACCTAACGGACCTTACTTTGCTACCATAGAAGGCTATATCTATCTCAGCCTTGATTGTCTGTCATCTGAACTATATCATTAACTTTCTCCCTTCTCTTTTCATTTCTTTTCCCTTCAGCCCAGCTTCCAACTGTTGCTAATTAGTTATCTTTCTATGACACAAGTCTGATTATCTTCCACTCCTACAATGCTGTAGTTGAAACTCCCTTGGCATAGCAAATAAAGAAAGAAATCACTACACAATTTCTGGCTTCATGGCTATCTTTCCAGCTCTAACTATCCAATGCTCTTCTATACCAAACTTGTCATTCACCAAACTTCCATTGTGATACTTTTTCATGTAATTCCCTCAGCCTGAGGTCTTTTTCTCCTAAGTTCTTTACTTAGCAGACTCCCACTCATCATTAAAAGCCAAAGGGCACCTGGGTGGTTCAGTTGGTTAAGTATCCAACCCTTGGTTTCGGCCCAGATCATGATCTCATGGTTTATGAGATTGAGCCCTACACTGGCTGTCTTCAGTGGGAAGTTTGCTTGAAAGAGTCTCTCCCTCTACCCATCCCCCGGCTCTCTCTCGCTCTCTCTCTCTCTCTCAAATAAATAAATAAATCTTAAAAAAAAAAAGCCAAATTCAGATGTCATTCAGATGTCACTGCTCTTGGAAAGCCTTCCATATTTTCCTAGGCAGAGAAATTAATTATCTCCTATTCTCCCACAGTATATCCTAAATCAAGCAGGTCATTGCTGTGTAATAAACCACGCTACATTTAGCAGCCCCAATGACCTCTGTATTATGCTCATACTTTCTGTCAATCAGGAATGTGAACAAGGCACAGTGGAGGATGGGTTGTCTTTGTGCCATGGCATTAGGGCATTAACTGGGAATACTGGAAAATGGGGCTGACATAATGGTTGGGAGCTAGAATTCTCTGACAGCTCATTCAGTCCTATCTGGTGTTTGGACTGGGAGGCCTCAAAGATCAGGACTGGCTACTGGAGAGTCTTCAGTGGCTTAGCTTCCTCACAGCACGGCAGCCTAGAGTACTCAGACTTCTTATATAAAAGCTTAGGGTCTCTAAGCACAAGGTTTCTGACCTAGTCTCTGGAAAACATACAGCATCACTTTTCCTGCATTCTGCTGTTACAAATGAGTCAAAAGCCCACCCAGACTGAAGGGGAGGAGACAGAGAAACCACCTCTTAATAGGAGTAAACCACAGATTTTAATTCTGTACATCTTTGTCACTTATATTGCAAGCAACTGGAGAACAGGAAGTATGATTTAGAATAATGTTTCATTCAGAATTTGGCGCAATTCCTAGAATAAAGAACTATGTGCGTTGAAACTGACTAAAAAGTGTCTTGTTGAGGGCATCTGCCTTTTTTCTCTTGGAGAGGAGTGTGAAAAAAGCTATAGCTATATTCATATTTCATTTACACAGAATAAAAACTATTCCCGATGAGAATGGCAATAATATAGACTTTTTAGAAATCCCATCACATAAAATAAATTTAAACTTCATTTTAGGTTCTGCAAAGAAATTTTAATTTCTGACAACTACTGCTGGATCATAGCTAACTCCCTTTCCATTGTGAAGTAACTTAACTATTTTTTCCAAGTAGTTTGGCTGTTTACAAATTTCTATGCTTGCAAGTTCATACTAATACCATTAGTTTAGTTATACCCCCACTTTACTGGAATGTTTGGGAAGGGAAAGTTGTGGTTAAATTAATGATGTTTCAATCTTCACGGCTAAAAGCCTCACCAGCGAATGCTGGCCATGTTCTAAGTAAACACATATTCAGAACCATACTTGTTAGTGGAATTTTCTATTAAGATTCACTGAGTTATAGTTTAAGCTTTAGGATGTTAGTCCATCTAAACCTCCTCTATCTGGCTATTGAGAAATGACTAGAAAAAATAAGTAATCATACTTTCCTTAAAAATGCAACTGAAAGTCAAAGGTAAAATAAAGTCTTCAACTCTATGCACTCTTTATTCTAAGAAGAAATGTGATCCCTGTTAGCAACAGGGAGTTATCACCATCAATCTTACCATCAATGAGCAATGAAGAAGGAGAATAAGATTTCAAATATCAGAAACCATAAAGAGATATTAAAATGTTGAACCAAGAAATTCTAACACTTGTTTGGAATTAGAAAAGCTGTCATCCGTAAATTCACACAGTCCCAAAAGATAAGCATGAAAACTGAACAGGCTACAAACATGCATGGAAAACAGTCAGTTAGATTCTACAGTCTGATCATCATTTCCCTTAAAATATATATAACCGCCAAATTCCCCTCCAAGTGTTATTGGCCTCTATGGATGGGTAAACAGAGAACATTTTAAATTAATTCATTTAAATTGCTGTCCATAGCGCATTTTTTTTATTGTTTCAGTAAAAATAGGCTCATCTGACACACTATAAAAGCAAAAAGATGTTTGATATGTCCTCTTTTATCACTGGACAGTTTTCTGCAACTAAGAAACTTGGAAGTGACTAGAAGGAGCAATTAAAAATCCTATTTGTAAGATCACAAGTTTCTAGAAAGCAGGAACGAACCATGGTTCTGTGTGTATAGTTTAACTCATCCAGAACATTTGCAACTAAGGAAAGAGCTGTTTTCTTTAAAAAGTTTCTTTTTCAACTTAAACTCAGGACACAAATTTTAGAAATGTTATAAATAACAGATTTTCTCAGGTCATTTCACTAAAACTACCAAGTCTATGATGAACAAACTATTAGTAAGTAGTAATGAATGAGAATAGTCAACACAATTATAAAAACCTGTTTTTCATACTTTTCTTACTTCAACCAGTATTTTCTCAGTACAAGGCATTATGCTAGCCTCTGAGATAAATAAGTAAAACATAACTCAAAACTCTGAAAATCTCTAGTAAACAAAAAGTTTAAAGAATTAAGTATAATATGCTGTGATGAAGGACATAAAAATATTGATTTAGAATATTAAAAATTATTTTATGTTTCAAATCCAGATGTCAGGAACGTATCTTTCCTTACAGAAGGCTTATTTGTATTTGCAGTTATATACATAAAAATTAACACATTACACATACAATGCTATTTGATGCTTACTACATGGTAATTTCCCATAACTCTTAGATACTTGGCCATCAATGATTAAAATTCTTACTCATAACAGCCATAACTGGCTATAAAAGTTAAGCAACTTTTCTCAAAAGGAAATGGAATTGAATGCTATATCAGAACACTGAATACTTAAGGGAAATGCTTATTTATATTCATGGGAATTTTATTAAAATAAAGATAAATGCTATTAGATACCTAGACAAACTCAATCCGAATATCCAACATTTGGGCGGGGGGCGCTAAAAGTCTACTTCCACATATGAATGTCCCTTCTAGCTTCAGAATTTCAGTATTGTATTTTTAGGACAGAAGATCATAGTGCAACTTTTAGGTTGCATCCAAAGACATGAATTCTGGGGACACTTGGGTGGCTCAGTGGTTTAGAGCCTGCCTTTGGCCCAAGGCGTGAACCTGGCTGGAGTCCCAGGATCGAATCCCACATCAGGCTCCCTGCATGGAGCTTGCTTCTCCCTCTGCCTGTGTCTCTGCCTCTCTCTCTCTCTCCCTACCATGTCTCTCATGAATAAATAAATAACATTAAAAAATCTTAAAAAAACCCCAAAGACATGAATTCTGTATTACCTACTTTCCTTATTTTGAGTGTTGAATCATAATCAAATAAATACTCCTTAAGTGAAATAGTTACTACTTAAACATTTGGTAAGAAGAAATTATGAGTTTCCCAAATCACTTCTTAGGATGACTTGGTTTTCAGAGTACTTGGGGTGGCTCAATTGACTGAGCCTCTGCATTAGGCTCAGGTCATGAGCCCTACAGGGAGCTCCCTTCTCAGTGGGGTGTCTGCTTCTCCCTCCCCCTGTTCTTGTGCTCTCACTCACTCTTACTCTTTATTCTCTCTCTCTCTCAAAAAAAAAAAAAAAAAAAAAGGATGACTTGATTTTCAAATTCAGAAATTCTAATTCTTATATTAATCCCAGTGGATGCAAGCAACAACAAAAAATATTTACTTTTTGGTATATACAGTAGTATACATGTAATATATAATATGTAATGTGTATATTACAAAACTTCAGAGAAATAGAATAAAAACTAAAATTATCCTCTGTTCATTTACCTGTTGATATTTTCATGTAAAATCATTTTGGATTTATATATATATGTGTATATATATATATGATACACATATAATATATGATCTTTTAAAAATAATACTATGAAAAATACTTGTATTACATTTCTCTTAAAAATTTGCTGAGGATTACCTTTACTTGTCAATAATTATGGCCCTACATATTTTTAATGGTCTCATAGTATATTCTTTTATTTATATATTTTATTATTGTATTGAGATACAATAACTGACTCTCCATTCAAAGTCAAATATTATAAACAATTCATATACCTAATGTAAATCACATTTCAGTGAACATCCTTGAATATAGTCCTTCTAGGCAATGCTCTTCATGCAACAATTCTATTTAATTCTAAGCAACGGGCAGCCCAGGTGGCTCAGCGGTTTAGTGCCGCCTTCAGCCCAGGGCGTGATCCTGGAGACCCGGGATCGAGTCCCACGTCAGGCTCCCTGCATGGAGCCTGTTTCTCCCTCTGCCTGTGTCTCTGCCTCTCTCTCTCTCTCATGAATAAATAAAATCTTTAAAAAAATTAATACTTCTAAGCGAAAATGGTTTGTTATAACATTATAGTTCCTGATAGTTCTTACTCTTAGGAATACTAAAGGGAGAAGTACAGTTTACAGCCAAGAGAGTAGCATTTATGCTTTTAAAGTACCTGAAAATTAAATTATTTTTTAATGAAAGTTCCATTTTGAAACAATGGGATTTTTGCCATAGAAAAAGTTAAAGTACTACTTAGAGATAAAAATGCTAATGGGAGCAATGACTACAGTAACTATCAATATAAACCTCAGAAATAAAATGATTAAAATCTGGGGAAATGAAGAGAGTATTCATAAAATCCTTTTATATTACCAAATAGAAAAAGATCAGATATTCCTTAGGTTTCTTCTTGAAGACTGCCTCACCCCTTTCTTTCTAGTCATAAAACATTTTAATACTACACATCCGAGGTAGACTTCATACATATTATATACTCTGATTTTTGTTCCTTTTTCTTGGAGAAATTAGATAAGGCCATATGACCCTATGACAGGAATATTTTGTGTCTGTTTGTTGAAGTATGGGTCAAACTCTCTCTCTTATATATAAACTAAATGGTTATTATTCACTTGGAAATAAGGCAAAGAGGAGTTCTTCACAGGATTCAGGAAGAGTCAGAGCTGATAATGTTTCCAAATTTAGCATGCAGAGAGAAGTAAAAGGATTAAAAGATAAAGATAACATATGCACTGAAAAGTGTTATTTCTTGTGGTATTGATATTTTGCTCCAAGTATACATGATTATACTCTGATGTCACTCTGCCACACATGTAATTGAAGAGAATAATTTAAAAGGTATAAAGATGGCTTTTTAAAAAGAGGACCTTGACCTTTTTTGATGCAAATAAGAATTCTAAATAGAAGCTTCAGATCTTCACACATAACATGGATCTATCCTCCATGGTTTTTTCTCTTTAATTCAGTATGCAAAATTCTGTTGCAAGTCTATTCAAAGTTGCTTACCTGTCATGGAGACTAACAGTTAACATTTATTAAATGTTCTCCTTACACCAGGTACAAAGTTAAAGCTCCTTATTCATGTAATTGTCACAATTGTCACACATGGCCAGTCTACTGGCCTCCTCCATGTTCTTAACCAGTGCCTCTTTACCTTTCTCCCTTTGCCTCAAATGTCTTCTCCGTCATTATACATGCCCAAATTCTACCCATCCTAGAAGGCTCAGCTAAAATGTTACATGCTTCATGACACCTGCCTTGAAGTCAGCCTCTTGAAACCCTCTTATCACATACACCAGAGAATCATTCTAACGTAAACTAATTCTGCTCAAAGCAACATAGTTTGATGTGTTACCTGCCTAATTATAATGTGTGAAACTGCAAGCAGGGTAGGGTCATTTCCAGCAAATATTTCTTAAAGTACAAAAGGTGTTTATAGTCAGATTATAAGTTCTATTTTTCCTTAAAGTCATTAATGTTACCATCTTGACTGACAAGTACTTAGCAACCATTTGAAAGTGACTTACGCTTTACTGGACACTGTCTGCATAATATTAAATTGCCATGGTCACTACTCTCTTTGAGCTAACAATTTAAAACAGATGTCCTGGTGTAAACAAACATAGAAAGAGATAAAGGTGCTTACATACATCTATTCCACAATTGACACACAGCACGCATGAAATATTTATATTATGTTCCAGTCACAGTGTCACAGTAGTGTGTGTGTGTGTGTGTGTGTGTGTGTGTGTGTGTAGAAGATTGAAATGTTCATATTCAGGGTCAAGGTAAGGATTTTTTTTTCTTTTTTTTATTTTTTTATTTATTTATGATAGTCACACAGAGAGAGAGAGAGAGGCAGAGACATAGGCAGAGGGAGAAGCAGGCTCCATGCACCGGGAGCCCGATGTGGGATTCGATCCCGGTCTCCAGGATCGCGCCCCGGGCCAAAGGCAGGCGCTAAACCGCTGCGCCACCCAGGGATCCCCAAGGTAAGGATTTTTTAAGTGCAGGTTGTGTCTACGTAAAAAAAGAAGGCATCAGCTCACATCTGTGTAACTAGGACTTTCTTAGAAGAATACATATGTCAATCACCACAGAATAACCACTGTACACATGTGAAACAGATGCTTCCATGTAAAATAACCCAGGGTGTTTCACAGATGAATCACTGAAAACGTAATTACACATCAGTCCTAGTTTATTAGTAACAGATCCACTTATGTGGAAGCCATATGGTACTATCCATCCTGAAGTAGTGGAAAATACAAAAATGGGTGCTGTGAGATCTTCAAATATAAATTCTTCTCTGCTGCTTTGCTATATTATCCTTGTGGCAAGGTAAGTGATGACTGTATGTGTTCAGTCAAATGTCTTTGGGACAGAGGTCCACTGCTGCCTTTTACTAATAAAGACTGTGTCAATAAAGTTTACATTATATCCTTTCCTACTCAAAGGATTTTACTCCACATGAAAATAAAATGTGCACTGACTACACAACTTCTATATAGTTAATTAACAACGGGCAGGGTAAAAATTCATTTACAATATCTTGAATGGATGCTGAGCACTAAAATATTACCAATGTTTTCTTTTGCAAATAGTTTAATGTTAATTCCATATAGATTCATTGCAGATAAACAGAGCCCATTTAAAAGCTGTCAGAAAGCATCTTATGTTTTACAACATTGATTTTCTGAGCTCCAAGGGTCACTAGTCTGTGTTTCATAAAGCTGTCGACCTATTTACGTATTTGATTTGCTTGTTTTCTTCATGTGTCAGAGCACTTGCCTGACAAATAGCAATGGAACTCTTTAGCTAAGAGCAAAGTCTTTTAAGAGGAGTTTAACTTTCTGCTTCAAAGAGGCATTAAAACAAAGAAAATCAGCACACCAAAGTCTACTTCTATGGGACACTTTGGTAGGGCTATACCAGGAAGACACACAGCATCAAAGGAGTCTGGAGATCTATACCTAACCCTCCTTGCTGCACTTTAAGGCTGAGGTAGAAATAGGGTTTTGTTGTTGTTGTTTTTGTGGAGGTAGAAACAGTTTTACATATTTTCAAATAACTCAGGCTCTAGGAACATAACACTGAGAAGTATTTTAATGATGTAGCTTCAGGGTTTTCTTTTGTTTACTGTTTGGCTACATGGGCAAAAATGTCTTGGCAGGTTGATTTGCTATTTCTCTCAAGACCTTAAAATGTTTTTTTCCCCCAATTGTTTATTTTTATTTTATTTATTTTTAAAGATTTTTATTTATTTATTCATGAGAGACACACAGAAAGAGGCAGCAACACAGGCAGAAGAGGAAGCAGGCTCCCTGTAGGGAGCCTGATGCAAGACTTGATCTTAGGACCCCAGGGATCACAACCTGAGCCAAAGGCCGATGCTCAACCACTGAGCCACCCAGGTGTCCCTTTTTCAATTATTTAAATAAAGTTAGATGTAATATTTGAAACATACAATATACATATAACATGTAAATTTATATGTTCTAAAGCATAATAATAAACCAAACTCCTGCATTGCTACTACTTAAGAATACAAAATTACCAATATGGTTACACCAAACCTGCTCCATTCTCCAACCTTCTCTCCTTGCCTCCCCATTGAGGTATAACCAATCCTATGTTGTGTGTTAATCATTCCTTCACCTTAAAGAGAAGTTCTATTATACACAGACATACTCCTAAATAACACCTTGTTTAAATACTGCTTTATTTTTGAGATTTTATGGAATTACACTATGGCTAGTGTTTTGTGACTTCCGTTTTTTAGTCAACTTTAAGTAACAAAGTAACTTAAGTAACTAACTATGATTCATTCTATTCACTCATTTTCACTGCTGTATAATACATTTTGTGGTTTCATATACCTACATACCCATTATATATTATACAATATATATAATTCTATATAGATGTGTGTGTATGTGTGTGTGTGTGTGTGTATATATATATATACCACAAACAACACCGCTATGAACATTCTTACATAAAATTTTTAGAGCACACATACTAGAATTTCTCTTTGGAAATATGCCTAGGATTTGGACTTTGGGGTCATAGTGTATATGATCTTTTTTTTTTTTTTTTTAACAAAATAACACCAAATTGTTTCTCAAAGTGTTTCTAAACTCCCATTACCAGTGTTTAAAAGTTACTGTTCATTGTTACTAAATGGCTAAAGTGGAACTTGAACCCAGAAAGTCTTGGTCCGAGTCAGGGCTATTAACTTCTACAATAGTTCTATGTATACATGTAAAAGGTGTACAAACACACACACACACACACGCACACATATATGAATATACATAAAGAAGGTTTCAAAGACATATTATGTTATGGTTTACAGCATTAAATCATTTAAGTTATGTAAAAAATCTACCACAGTACCTGGTGCATAGTAATTTTAAATAACAGCTAAATTTATAAGGCAAGTGGATTAAAAAAACGTGATATATACAAAGAGTATTTATAACCCCAGTGGCATTCAATGTCATAGAAATAAACATAGCACATCTTCCTATGACCGATTTTCATGTAATTATCTTTATACACTCTTTCTCTCTCATTATATATATTAATTATATTAAAAATATGTCACTTGAAGTACTACTCATTAAAAGCAAGGGAATGCTGACACAGTTCCACAGGAAGAATCTCAAGGGTATTATACTACATGAAAGAAGTTAGATTCAGAATGGCTACAAACTTTATGATTTTATATGACAGCCTGGAAAAAGCAAAATTATTGGGACAGATCAGCAGTTGCCAGGTGTGGGTGTGGAAGGATAGGACTGACTAGGAACAGGCATAAAAAACTTTTCAGGATGACAGAATTATTTCTTAGCCAGACCGTATGTTTGCCACAATTCACAGAACTATACACCCAAGAATCTTGAATTTTATTGTTTCCTATATCTCAATGAGCAAAAGAGATAAAGAACGGGAAGCAATCCTTCCCCTGAAAGAGTACTTTCAAGCTATATTTATGAGCCTTTGTCTTTGATTAACATACAGAATTATGCCATTAATTATTTCTAAAATCTGATTAAAAATACAGCATATTATTGGTTATGAAATATATATATCCATGAAACAGCAATAGGAGTTCCTTAACAATCCTCTGGGACTGGAGGGAAGCAATTAAGGAAGAGGGCTTGCTAGTTTCAAACTAAGGGATGCTTAACATGCTTCTTTAGATTTTCTATTACTTCTCACAGTCTTTAAGAAATAGATTACAACCTGGTTCTGGCAAGAATTATTTGCTAATGACCAAAAGAAATGTGACTATATGGTACTAAAAACTCACATTATTCAATGAAAAAATTACACTTGTTAAAGCAAAACTTGAAGAAATAAACCATAGTGTAGTTCAAAATGGAAGAGCAAAAAAAACCCAAGCCAAAACAAAACAAAAAACAAAATGGAAGAGCAGAAAATGTGATGTTAGTAGAGTATATAGATCTAAGATGGATTTTCTTATAAAAAATATGAAATGTGAAATGATTCAAACTTGGTTAGAAGAATTACTTAATTTTTTTCAGTTATCCCTTAAAAAATTAGAGACAGATTCTATTATGAAGAATAACTAAAATGAAATTTGGAAGACAACTATTAGTAATAAGAGAATTTGGCTGAAAGCAGGTGAAGTCACAATTCCTGAAAGTACAATATCCTCAAGTATGTGATAGCTTTGATTATGAGACGGGAACATTTCCAGTCTCATCACAAAAGGGGAATGTTGATTTTGGAATTCAGTCATAGTAGGGAGTAGAATAGGAAATGTCTATGTGCCAAAAAAGGCTATTCTGCTCTGCATTGTTCTAGGAAACAACTTCATTTAAAAATCAGTTGAAGGGTTCCCAATGTATTTGTGAAAGTAGCAAAAAGCAAAAAGAGATCTCATTCTACAATGACTGCCTGAGACTCAAACCAATCTTCTGAGCTCCCACTGAGTCTATTTCCAAATAATTTTTAGTCTGCTTTTTCAAGACTGCATTTTTGGATTTAGAAGGTGACAATAGTTTTATTATTGAGTCATTTAAAATCTTTACTCATCTAAAGTGACTACCTAATGTCAATAGGTCCCAAGTTTAGCAAAGTCTTATGGCTAATTACCAGAGCATATTATTTTTCTCCTAGAATAATAAAAACTGCATGTTCCTTCTTCCAGATGCACAGGAAAAAAAAAAAAGCTACAGAAATAGAAAAAAACCAATCTCATCTTATGTACATTAGAAAAAATAAAGGCAATGAGGTAGACATTCGACTGTTTCTCTTACATCTGTTAGGTTGAGGCAGGTTGCAATAAGATCTGTTGAAATTCTAAATAAATTAACATGGTATCCCAAGTACAACTGTGACTTCTGTAAAGTTCCCATTGGTATATTGGCTAATTAAACTGGTAGTTACTTTCAGCCTAGTTTCCCTATTATTGTCAGTGGTCACTAGCTGAAGTAATTCATTGTCTAGAGACTAACAAACCAAATAAATTTCGGAGTGACTGAACTTCCCTGGCTTAGGCTGGCATGGATAGAAAACAGATAGTGACAGCACAGGATTAACAAAGTAGCCAATGACATAGCATGTATATATATATATATATATATATTTTTTTTTTTTTTTAAACCACCCTTGGGGTAATTGCATGGCTCAGTTAAGCGACCGACTCTCGGTTTCAGCTCAGGTCATGATTGCAGGGTCAAGGGATCGAGCCCTGCGTGGAGTTCCAAGCTCAGCATGGAGTCTGCTAAAGTCTCCTTTTCCTGTCCCTCCACCTCTCCCTGGGCTCACTGGCTCTCTCTCAAATAAATAAATCTTAAAGAAACAAAACAAAAGGGGTGGTGGAAAGGGAGGTGGTGGGGGGTGGGGGTGACTGGGTAACGGGCACTGAGGGGAGCACTTCATGGGATGAGTACTGGGTGTTATGCTATATGTTGGCAAATTGAACTCCAATAAAAAAACAATAAAAAAAGAAACAAAACAAAAAAGAACACCCTTGAAAATTAATGGTAAGGTATACATCTCTGTATACAGATGACATTACTAATGTACACACCATATCTGGCTATCTGATTAGAAAACTAAGAGATATCTATATTTTTAGGACATAGGAATCTTGTTTTTTTTACAGTAGAATGAAAAGAAATTGTAAAATATTTAAAAGAAATCTTTCTGTAAGTGAATATTACATATGTATTGTTCTTATGGGTTACCATACTATTTTTATAGGTATCTCAGTAATATGTACTGGGGAAAAAAAGATGCCTATAGGAATAATGAGAGAGAGAGAGAGAAAACTGCCTCAACTATGTGCCATCCCTCATTTAAGCATAATTACTGTGCATATGAATAAAATATTTTTTAAAGTTTCATCAATAGGAAAGCTCTCCTGGACCACTCATAAAAACAAACAGAATACTGCCATCTGTCTAACTGAATTCAAATCTCCCTCTCAGTTCTATGTCTATTCGCATTAATAGCAAAGTTTTTAGACTGTATAGGAGGCAATTATCCCAGAAAACTCTCTGCCAAAATAATACGTGACGTGAGACCTCCCTGACTGACTGAGTTTGCAAACCTATTTTTAACTGGAGTGTAGACCTGACTCAATGTACCGTGTTTGGGCCAGAAGCCAGGAAGGTCTGAGGAGGGGTTGTGAGCTCCACGGCTCTCAGGTGAGCTGGAGATGCTGAGGAGGGGAGTGAGTGTCAGGCTTCCACAGGCAGCCTACAGAATATGGCTAAACCATCGTTTAAAAATTGTTATTCCCTGCTGCTTTGGGAAGTGCCAGTATTTGGCCTCTTTCCTACAAAACTGGAAAGTTTGATAGTGCCTGAAGCTGTGAAGGGTATGGGAATGAAATTCTCAGTATCTAGTGATCAGTTAGTTAATCCAGTTTCTTGGCTCTGGGAAAATAATTCAAATCAATACCTGCTTTTTTACTTTTTCTAGTCATCCCTGGATACATTGAATTGTCCTTTATATTATAATTTATTTGTCTTCCCCTCTTTGTTCTCCAGCCAAATCACTGATATCTGATACACATCTTAGTAAATCTCCATTTGGTTTGTAACATGTTTTTTTAATATATTTTTTACCATTTTCTCTCAAGTATTTACACCAACTTTGAAAACAGATATCAAAACTTGTCCAAATTCTGTCCAGCCTGCAAAATATCTAGGGGTCCCCACACAGTATCAGATGTTTTTGTTCAGCTAACCTCACTACCTCTACTGTTTAATTTTGACAAGAGAACACAGAGAAATAATATCTCACTGTTTTTCACTTGGCCAAAAACTTTTAGGCAAAGTTCTTACTAATCCAAATAAAATTTTAGAAAAAAGAAGAGAAATATTTTTATTATAACTGTTGCCTTATTTTTATTATGATTTGAGGGGCTGGTAATTACTTGTCTAACTAGAATAAATTATCTCTCTCCCTAGCTGACTGAACTATGGTGCTGTTGAGATCTTCTAATCAAAACTTCCATGTAATAACTTCTCTAAAACCCTCAGCTATTGGCAATGTCAGGAAATAATACATTATTCTTTATTTTTGTAACAGTGGAGTATTTTTATTACTTGTAGTACCTATTACTCTTTCCAAGAATGCTTCATAGCCTTACACTCTTCTTTTCCTCAAATCTCTTTAATTATTAAAAAACTGAAAAATTTTAATTGAAGTATAGTTGACATAGATTGATTTCAGATGTACAACATAATGATTCAACAGCTAGAAGCACAATGCTCACCATGGAAAGTGTCGTTACCATCTGTCATGCAACAAAATTATTACAGAATTATTGACTATATTCCCTAAGCTGTACTTTTTCATCCCTGTGACTTATTTATGCCTTGTACTCTTCCTTGATAAACATCATGAATCAAAAATTTTAAAATCCATAAAAATTATTTTAGGGCTTAATATTTCTTGAAACAAAATATACATTTCAGAATATAGTTCTGTATTATAAAAGTCACATTTTTTTTTGTTTTTGAATTTTTACACTCTCTTCAATGAAAAACTCTTATTTTTACTTTAAGCCTCAGTTCACATCATCTAAGTCGTAGCTTTATGGAACCTGATCACCCAGAGCTCATGCTCCACCCCTGTACTCCCACTTCCTTGCCTGTATACCTCTGATAGGGTTCTCACTGCACCATTATTATGTGTTTTTGTGCTTGTCTCCTTCACTAAATGTTGCACACCCCAGTATATTCACTTCCTATGACTGCTACAGTGAATTGCCACAAATGTGGCAATTAAAAACACCGCACATTCATTCTCTCACAGATCTGGAGTCTAAAAAGTCTGAAATCAGTATAACTGGACCAAAATCAACATGGTGGCAGGGCTTGGCTCCTTCTATATCCACTAGGGAAGAATTTGTTCCTTGCTTCTGCCAGTTTCTGGTGATGGCCATATTCCCTGCCTGGCGGTCATTATCACTTTAATTGCTGCCTCTGTGATCACATTGTCTTCTCCTATGTCTGTCTCAACTCTCCCTATACTTACATTTCATAAGGTTACACATAACTGCATGTGGATCCACCTCAATACTCCCAAATAATCTCAGGACATTCTCAAGATGCTTATCTCCATTACATCTACAAAGTCTTTAACCATATATGGTTAACATTCACATATTCCAGAGATTAGGACATGGACCTCTTAGGGGGCAATTAATCAAGTTTATCATACTCAATGAGGAAGAAGTATCTTAATCATGTTGATACCTTTAGTCCTTGCTATATTACCTGGTACAGAGCAGAAGCTATATCATTGTTGACAACCAAATACATACATAATTTCACTGATGTTTTAAATGCGTATAAATTCATGCAAAATTATGAGTTTACAGTGTTTATTAGAATTCAGTATTGAGAAAAACTGACCAGAGACTTTAATAGGCTAATAGTAATGTTTTTAGTGGCCATATATAGTGAATAACTAAATTTGTTTTATAATTAGGTTCCCATTTAACATTTAATAATATTCAAAAATTACAAAGATATCAAATAAGATAAAATTCTCCAGACAGCACAATTTTTTTTTTCAAAGATTTTATTTATTTGTTCATGATAGACACAGAGAGAGAGAGGCAGAGACACAGGCAGAGAGAGAAGCAGGCTCCATGCACCGGGAGCCTGACGTGGGATTCGATCCCGGGTCTCCAGGATCGCACCCTGGGTCAAAGGCAGGCGCTAAACCGCTGCGCCACCCAGGGATCCCTAGACAGCACAATTTATAAACAATTAAGTAACTCTTAAGTCTGAAAGCATAAAACATATAATAAAATAAGAAATAGCTTACCAGTACAAGCTTATTATTTTTCCAATTAAAAATAAAATGCACATATTTGCAGTTACTATCTTTAAAAGGGTTGTTTTATTTAAAAATCATAGATACTAGATAATGAAATGTTCACTAATTCATTGAAATCAATTGGATCTCTTGAAGATTGAATATAAATGCCTCTGGTGAATGTCTAGCTGGTCTCCTGGTCTTTGTATTATTTTCGTGTGACTTTATTACGGATAATGAGGGACAGTATCACAACACAGTACAACTTCTTTGCATCTTGATCACGGATGATAAATGTCCATTCTTTGGGGAACATTATACTGTATCTCTGCGATTATATTATGATCCTATCTGTATTCTTCAGTTCCAATTAATGTATGAAATAAGCCCTCCAGACCTGTGCCTGTAAGGTACATAGATCTAACTCCTCTCATACTTTATTTTATGAGATATCAACTTATTCGTATGTTTGTTCTCCAAAGTGTATTTAAGATTGACACCAACTTGAAAAGTAAAAGTTAACTATTAATGCTATTAATAAATACTTGCTGTGGCTTAATAGAACATACAAGGCTATCATGAAAATAATTTAATCTGTTTTTTAAATATTAATAACATAAATGTTTCCATGAAGGAGAGGAATCTAGAAGCTCTGAAAACTCTTATTGTCAAAAGAGTGAGGGATTTCCTTGATATGTTCTGCTATGTCACTTCAAAATATCTGATGAAATTTGTGGCAAATTTCACAACAGTACAAAATTGAAGTGAAACATATAGGTTTATTCTAGTCATGATGCTCAAAACTATTATTTACTGAATTTTGAAACAACACTGTCTACTGAAAGCTGTTATCATCTACTTAGGAACTATTTCTCTTCATTTTGGGTACAGAGAATCTAAACTACTACACATAACAATTTCAGTTTACATTTAGAACCTTTTTGTGCAAATGATTTTCTCTCCCCAGGCCTAAAAATGGTGTTCAAGAATAATTACCAAAGTAGAGGACTACATTAATTTTATTGTTTTGTTAGAACAAGAGGTAGGATTTATCTATTTTATATAGTTCTTTTTAAACTGATGTCTACCATATGCTATGATTATGTTTTCAGCCTTTTTAAAAAGTTTTATTTATTTAATAAAATAAATACACCCAACATAAGGCTTGGACTCCCAACTCTGAGATCAAGAGTCACATACCTCCCGACTGAGCCAGCAAGCACCCCAATGGTTATGCTTTAAGTAACATTTACCAAAGGAAAGCCTACAGTCTTAGGGGATATCTGAGAATTAAAAGGGAAATATCTAGAGCATGGATGTGATTAAACAATAAATGATATTTTGAGATTATATTCTTGTCTGGACATAAGATGTCCAGCAATTCCTTACTCATAAAGGTATTTGTAACAACAAATAACACACAAAAATTGCCATCTTTATGAAATTTCTATTTCAGTGAAAAAAGAGACAAAATAAATTGATATATATTAGATAGTGAAGTATGATATGAAGAAAAATTTGAAAAGGAAGTAGAATGGGAATAGGATGGGATTACAATATTACAGTGTGATCAAAGATGGTCTTCCAGAGAAGTCAAAATGTGAGCCAAAGTGTGGAAGGTGGGAACAAGCTGATACCTAAAGGAAAAACATTCTAGGCAGAGGAATGCTCATGCAGAAGCAGAACTACTACTTTTGTGTTTGAAGAATGTGCAGGAGTCTGGTGTGGCTGGAGCAGAGTGAGCACAAATTAGCTCAGAAAGGGAGATGGGCAGGCAGGTAAAAAAAGAAAAAAAAGTTGAGCATAAAAATCCTGTAGCATTAGACTGATGGCACATGTCATGGAAAAGCTAAAACAATGAAATACTGTGGAGCCATTCCCAAGAATGGGTTAGATCTGAATGTGTTGATATTAGAAGAACTCAATGGACAGGGTAAGTACCGTGTATATGCCATGATCCCATTTTGTACATGAATATGTATGTGGTTTTGGTGTTAGAGACAGGTTTTTTAAGAGGACACGTAAGAATCAGATAATCTAAAGTAATCTTTAGACAGAAGATCCAGAGGTGAGGCTTTTAGATTTCATGTTCTACTTTTCTGTACTACTTTTTTTTTTTTTAATTTTTATTTATTTATGATAGTCACAGAGAGAGAAAGAGAGAGGGGCAGAGACATAGGCAGAGGGAGAAGCAGGCTCCATGCACCGGGAGCCTGATGTGGGATTCGATCCCGGGTCTCCAGGATCGCGCCCTGGGCCAAAGGCAGGCGCCAAACCGCTGCGCCACCCAGGGATCCCAGTACTACCTTTTTAAACCATCTCTCTATATACATTATACTTTATAAAGACCAGAAAGAGAGCTGCATGTGCATCTGCAGCACGGTCTCTCCAGTCAAACCTCAACAGTTGCCAAAGGCGTTGTCTTTTGCCCTTTGGATGCCATCTCAGCATCCTGAAATAAACACTGCAAGTGTTGTTGCCTAACTTCCTTTCACAGAGCTTATCCTGACAATCTTACTAAGTCATAACGTCTTTACTAAGAAAGACTAGTTCCTCAATTTGAGCCTCCTGGCTACTTAGCAACCACATCAACCTTAGCGCTTTCCTTACTAAAACCTCTCCCCACGGACTGGTGTACCAACCACCCAGAATCACTCATATGACAGTTGTCCCTCCTGCCTATAAGCTGTGTCCTCCATCATCCAGAAATGCATTGTCTACTCTTCTCATAGAAACAGTCTCTTCTTTCAAACTCTCCTCCCAAATGGAGACTTGAATTCATTTCCAACTTATTTTTATCACTCAGAACTTCTAAACATACTTTATCCTAAATTAACCATATGTAGGTAGCAGTTCCTTTTGCATTAAAGCACATATTCCCTGTAAGAACAGCAGAGTTTTTCCTTTCTTTAACATTATTTCATTTGAACTTATGTGATTCTCCCTAAACAGTAATAGGTGTTCTATTCATGTTGTTGCATTAACTGACTTAATTTTATTAATTCGTATTGCTTAGGAAATAATTCTATGAAAACATAGGGAATGATGGAGCCTAGAATGATCTATAAATAACCTCAAACCCTTTGCAGTAAATTCTGTAGATTTTTCTGCTCATCATTCTGGGTTAAATTTTTACTACTGTAAAAATTGTAATGCTAAAACCTCTTATTTCCCAGTCTCTTCTGTAAAACTGTTGAGATATTTGGAAAATGAAAATGCAACAAAGGACATCTTGACTCACCGTATCGTTTTCCTTTCCTCTCTGACAGCAAAATCTTACTGGAGAATAACATGCTTTTCTGTAGCTGTAGTAGTTCCCATTTTTTTTTTTTTTTAGCTTTCTGCTGTGTCAAAAAAGTAAGTTGTCCTAGTAGAGGTGATAACCAGAATACATATTCCTATGATCATTCATCCATTTGGAGGTTATTACACAGAAGAGTTTCCTGGCAACTGGACTAGAGTTACGGTAGTAGAGTCTTGTGTTCTGATAGCAGCCTAAGGTTAATCATTCCTAGAAGCCCATGGCCCCATCCAGGCTTTCCAATGACTTTACGAGCACCTAATGCCTTACATATATTAATCTTCCGTGGCTAATTATAACAAACTTGATAGCTTACACAATAGAAATTTACCCTCTTACATTTCTGGAGACACAAGTCTGAAATGAGTCTTAAGGGGCTCAAGTCAAGGGGCTAACAGAGCTATTTTCCCTAAAGAAGCCCTAGAGTATATATATTTCCTTGCTTTTTTCAGTGTCTATATCTATATTTCTTTCAGCCTTTGACTCATGTCCCCTTCCTATATGGTCAAAATCAGTAGCTTAGCATCTTCTCTGACACTTCTTCCATCACAGAGCCTCTTTCTCCTTCTAATAAGGATACTTGGACCTGCATATAGGGCTCATCTGGATAATCCAGGATAATTTCTGCATCTCAATATACTTAATTTAATCAGAGCTATAAAATATATTTGGCATATAAAGCAACATTCAGAGGCTCCAAAGATTAGGACCTAGATACATCTTCGGGAACTAATTCAGCCTACTACATGATGCTCTCCTCTTCCACCTAACATCATATGGCGGTAACATATTCACAGGTCCCAGGCAGTAGGAAAAGTTGATATCTTTGAGGGGAGGAGGAAAAGGAGGAGGCATTATTCTGCCAGCCACAGAAAGGTATAATAAATAATAAATAATAAATGTGAGAACATGACAACAAATAATAGAAGTTTTTATCACCTTCTCCATATCTAGCCCATCCTTCCTATTTAGCTCTTCTTGCTGCTCTCCTAAGCTTCCTGCTACAGTTAATCAAATCTAAACAAGTGACCAAACTGCCTCCCTGCCTTTGCTTATCTTGCTCAAGTAAGTAGAATGGCCTCCTCCTTCCTTTCCACACAGCTTTAATCCTCACTCATTATTGCAGTGACCAACACAAATCCTTCCTACTTCTTAAAATCTTTCCCCCATTACTTCAGCTTAAAGGAAATTTTGGGAAATCCTGTAGTGCTGCATTTACCCCTATAAGATTTATGACCATGTGTAGTTTTCTTCACATATGATCACATCTTTATCCCCATCAGAAAGAAATGTAAGCTTCCAGAGGTCAGAAAATCTATTTTGCATTCACAGCTAATTTGCCATTCCTGAATATACCAAAAGAAAATTTATACAACTAAGCTCCAAGAATTGGCATATAACATTGTGTAAATTTGAGGTGCTCAACCCATTGGTCTAATATATTTATACATTAGAATATATTTCCTATCTCTAGAATATGTCTAAACTTCTTATAACACAAAAAGTTAGTTTTGAAATTTTTATTAATTTGCTGTTTTACCTTTGTATTTAAATCAGTCACCAATTGTAGAGAGATGACAGCAATGGTATATGAAAGTTCTTATTAATTTGAAACATTTCATCTTAAAAACACAATTAGAAATATACTTACTGATTTTTTAGGTTTAGGAGATATATATTTAATAAGAATCTTTTCCTATTAGGTAAAGAATGTCCCAAATAATTATAAGTACTTACATTTTCTTAGAATGTAAAGATAAATATTCTCAAAGAGAGCTTTCGAATTAAGGACAAAAAACATGTTCAAAAGTGTGGAGAACTTTTAGCATTGGCCTTTCTCAGGAAACCAGGAAACTACTTTACAAATGCCTATATTCATATATTAAACTAGATTTTTATTTTCTCCAAAATACAAATGGTCAAAAGTCGCCAATTTCTATGATATTAACTTAATCCCACACATATATTTTCCATTCAAATATCTCACACCTTGTGTCTATGCTTCCATCCATTAATCTCTCCATGATATTTATGTCTATTATATTGAAATAAATGGACTGCTACAGTGAGTTAATGCTTTCATAGTAATACAACTACATAAGAATTTCTCAGTGATCCAAATTTCATTTTATTGGTGAAACTCCTTCTTTAAATGAAATCTTGTAGAAATCATCTATCAAACAAAATATAAAAAAGTTGATCTGCTGCAGGAATGAGGGAGAAGCGGTGGGAGGAAGACCCACTTATTTACCACCAGCTACCTTGGTCCTCCAAAATATATTTGACAAATTTTTAGGGCTTTATGAAATATAGTTGGAAAAAAGGGGAATAGATAATATACTTTAGTAAGACACAGAGTATACCACGTGCTTCATAAAGACTTCCTTTAACAAAAGTTAAAACATAAAGTTCAATTATTTAGTACTCCCAAGTTATCTGATCTACAATTTTCTGCCTGGAATTCCATATGGTTCTAGGCAGCCAATCTCATACAGTTTGTGTGTAGAGAGTCGTATATACAATCACAAAATGCCTCCTGGCTTTCACCCTACTTTTGAAGCACTCTCTCTACAACTTTCTCTACAACCTTCCAACAATGTTCTATACTGCAACTAAAAAAGAACTGCTTTCTGCCTCTCACCCACAGTTTGTGTTTTCCTACTTCTGTGCTTCTGAATCTGTCATTTTCTGTTAAAATACTGCCTTGCCTCCATCAGTCACAATTCCAGCCCATTGCCACCGTGGTATAAAACTTCTTGATAGTCATGATTGAATATGCCCTCTACTCCAGAGTATGACACTGTTTATTATTCTCTTAAAACAACTGAAAACGCTCTCTTTATAGTTTTCCTGACACACATATCCTGTTTTATCTGAAAAAGTATAGATTTTGGGCATTTGTTCATCCCTCGGCTTAATTATTATTATATTCAGGGGGTTACATTAGGGATAGCTGGTAGCCCCTCAGTGTTGAATGTGGTAAAAAATCTTTTAAAATTGCTGTGGCAGGGCCATATGAGAAAGAAATATCACTTATTCTCTACAACTCTTTACCTGCCCCCCCCCCAACTCCAAACAACTGGCTAAAACAATGTATAACCACTTTTTAGAACAAATCAGTACACATTACTAGTTTGAATTGATGAAATTAAAAATCAGAATAAACATTCCTGGAAACCTTTCAGAATTCTTCTATTAGCAATAAAGTGAGCTGGACTAAAATACTTTGGGAAGAACTCTTATACCTCTCCAATATGTGGCCAGAGTGAGGCTAGAACACAATAGGGGTAGAGGGAAGGATGGTAAGTGTTCCCTCCTCCCTCTGGCATAGTAAAAGCCTGGAATTCCAAATACAAGCAATTCTGACCAGTTACTCCCACAAAAATAAGGTCTGACCAAAGAGTGAAACATTGAAATGCTTTACAGACTTACAAAATTTCCCTTCTTCCTTTCCCCCCTTTTTTGGTATGTTCTGTTTTCTGTTCCGTATTTTGTGCCTCAGGAGGGAAGAAAAAACCACAAAGATGAGTCAGGGTTTCCAGCCTCTTAATAGAGACACTGCCCCAGCTGAAGCACTTCAGTGATGCAGATTGCTATTGCCTAATCAGTCCTTTGACAGCGTTGGGAGGGATACTGCCACTGTGGCTTTGTTCCCATCATCCACAGTCAATCAATGCCATGTACTGCTTACTTAATTTGAAAATCCTGAACTATAGAAAATATCAAATGACAATGGCTGGGAACCGTATCACACCATTTCTATGATACTGATGATACTGACACTTCCTGTCAATTATATATTATTAACACACAGTCTTAATCATTTGACCCTTAAAAAGTCAATCTTAAGAGTCCACAATCTTAAGAGATTTACTGATCACTTGAAAGATTTTTTTTTTATTAAGTTTGGCCCTGCTTTAAAATGCAACTATCAAGTCTAACATGGGAATTCAATAATGATCTGTGATTTCATGTACTGAAATCTTTTCATGTTTAAATGAGATGAACATAGAAATGACTAATTAATCTTGAATAAATTTTAATGTGATGACAAATTCTATGGTTTTAATAAGTACTCATTTTCCTGCTTTTTAATCCTCATGAATATTGATAGATACATATATAAGCACTCATTATGCATCTGCCCATTTAGGTATCATAACAGCACTTGATGAGGACCACATGGTTTCTGCACTCTAGGAATGTACAATCTTCAGTAGAAAATGCACTAGAATGTTTAGGGATAAAATTGGTATGAATTGGTAAAATTGGTTTTGGTTCAGTTTCTCGGTAGTTGGACACTCATGAAAAATGATGCTACTGAAAACTTCTGCAAAATACAATCTTCCATTTTCCTGACTTAATAGAGGAGGCGGATCAAAATTTAACATCTCCTTCGGGTGATCATTCTGAGAATCAGTTCTCGTTGTGCTATGATTCAGAAGAGACTGTGATATTCATTGGACATTGTTATTTAAAAGAATACTTAATATCATCTTTCTTTTAATTAATTCTTCTTGAATTTCTTATTATTGAGGCTTTATATAATTAAGCTGCGGCTAAAATAGGGATCGCAATATTCACAAGAGGTACCAAAGAGCTGAGTCAGGAGACTAGAGTCAATGATGCCCTGAGTAACTTAAGAAATGCCTCTTTTGCAAAGTGGCATCAACAATAAATCCATTCTATGTACTTCCCAAGACTACTGTATGGGTAAAACAATGATAATGATGATAGTGATAATAATAATATAAATATATAGAAAAGAAAGAAATAAAAAGCAGGTTATTTTTTTATTTTTGTAAATCAGAATAAAAAGCTATAGTATAGGCTCCTCTAGCCAAGAATTCTACAATTTTATCTGTAGTTTCCCAGTGAAATAGCTGAGAAAGTTGCTTTTTGTACTGAGGCTAAATTATGATGAATCCCTCATTGTAAAACATACTGTTGAATGAACCCTTTTATATTCTTTGGCAAGTCTGAGTTAATTTCTCCAGAATAACCAACTTTTAAAAACACATTACTTGTATTAAGCCCAAAACTATAATCAATCAGACATACTACACTATTCATTCTATTAAATTACAGACATGCATGTCTTCTAAGTTTCTGATTTCTTACTATGAACTTATCTAAGAACACCTTGTATTGGTTATTTTCAAAAATATTCTTATACTAAGAGTTTTACATTAAACAATTTATCAACTCATATTTGAGGATAGATTGTATGTGTATGATTTTATTTTATTTTATTATTATTTTTTTATGATAGTCACACACACACACACACACACACACACACACACACAGAGAGAGAGGCAGAGACACAGGCAGAGGGAGAAGCAGGCTCCATGCACCGGGAGCCCGACGTGGGATTTGATCCTGGGTCTCCAGGACCGCGCCCTGGGCCAAAGGCAGGCGCTAAACCACTGCACCACCCAGGGATCCCTATGTGTATGATTTTAGTTAGCAACAATGTTTTATTGCTATGGATATATATATACCCTAACAGTATGGTAGCAAACTCCATATTTACACAGTCATTATTTTTTTCCAGGACAGACTGAATTACAGAGTATTCCAATTTATACCATTTTGTTAATTTCTGAATAGGTCATACACGTATTTGACGCAAAACTTTTCAAAGTACAAAACAGTACACAAGAACTGGATTCTCCCTTCATCCATATGTCCTCAGCCAATAGTTAACCTCTAAGAACTAAGTAAGCACTGTGATCAATTTTTCAGCCATACTTCCAGAGATAAATTCTAATGAAACTGAATTTTAATGCTTTCAGATCTATACTAAGTTATGTGATAGGCCATCACGTACGATAGAATTTTCTAAAAGGTGTTCCCTTAGACTATAAGTCCTTTGAAATGTTCAGTTACCCAATCATTTTGCAAAACACAACATATCCCTAACTCCACTTTGAGATTCCAATTACATATCCAGACTCTGAATTCTTCAGGCTGGGAATACATATAACTTTGTTCACCTTAAAATTTCTTAAGCTTATTTTATCACAGAATACTTTTCTTCCTCCTTACCCAAGAACACTTATAAACAGCCTGTAAAATTAATTTATTTTAAAACTGAAGAGTAACTATCCAAGTAAAAAATGGACTTATAAGGTATCGATATTGGTTTATGATTATAATGAATGCACCACACTAACAGAAGATGTGAATAATAGGGTAAGATGAGTGTGGTATATATGGAAACACTATTATCTTTTCAATTTTTTTTTAAATCTAAAACTATTCTAAAAAATGAAGCCTATCTATAAAAAAAGGTTAATTTGGGAGCTATAAATGGAACATTAAATAACATAAAAAGGCACATTAAGAAATCCAACTTCTAGACTCAGTTCTAGTTATTTGGTGCCAGGAGGCCTTGGTCACATCACTATAATGGTTTCCTTGGTTGCAAAACGATCATTAAGGCTTGTTTCTTCCTTCCTCCCACATTTCCCCCAATCACTATAAAATCATTCTAAAATATAATAGAGGTAGAATTAGTTTGTTTCTATGTTTATTTGCTTTTAATTCAGAAATTCAACTCTGTTCAGTAATTCAATTTAAGAAATATTTTTAGATAGCTTTCTCATAACAACCAATTTGAGAATGTCTTTAGGATGCCTGGGTGGCTCAGTGGTTGAGCATCTGCCTTTGACTCAGGGTGTGATCCTGGAGACCCGGGATCGAGTCCCACATTTGGCTTCCTGCATGGAGCCTGCTTCTCCCTCTGCCTGTGTCTCTGCCTCTCTCTCTTGTGAATAAATAAATAAAATCTTAAAAAAAAAAAGAATGTCTTTAAAAAGAAACTTATAAGTTTTTGTTTCCTGAAGCAAATAAAACATCTCAGTCTGACCTAAATATCAATTTATGCAATTTATGTGAAAATTTTACAGAAGCAAAGCAAAGGTAAATTTCTTCTAGAGATGATCTAAATGACTACCTATTTGGGAGGGCTCTCAACTCTTGATTATCTGGTAGAAGATAACTAAAGTTGTAATTAGCCACAGAGAGTGTATTTTTGAAGAAATTAAAATTACTATAAATCAGTAAAACATCTGGATACCAAAAGATATTTTGTAGTAACCAAGGGATGGTACTGAGCTGTCTAGGATAGCCTGACAAACTAGGCCCTCCCCATCCATTCCTCAGCCCACGCACCAGTGCTGTGATATATTCCAACACTGAAGAGCAAGGACTTTGGTTGAACCTAGGTAAGGGAAAGCAATGGAAGAAAAAGGAAGCGTGTGTCTGCTTAATTCAAGTCTCATGAATACAAGGGATCTTAACTAAGAAGTTGTTTTACAGTCCATTATATTTTGGCAATTTATGTGGCCTTAAATCAAAGTACTTATATTACTTTTACACTTTTGGATAATATCTGTGGACTGTGTTCTGAAATACTAGTTCACTGATAAATTTATTTTATGTCATATTGTTATTAGTTTTGTAGTTTTGTTTTACCCACAACTCTGGGTAATCTGTGGTTTCCTTTCAATCTATTCATCACTCCAATTATACCAGTTAATCAAGGGTTGACTGTAGTTGAGTTCAAAGTAATTAGTTTTACTATATTCTTAAATTGTTTCCTTATTTACCCTGCGTCATCTGCAAATATTATCAAAAGTTTTCCCTAATTTTATTTGTAGCCATTTTTTGAACTTGAAATTGTGTTCATTTGAATCATTACCTCAAATCTTTCATTCTCAAACAGTTTTCTCCACATAATATTAACTAAATATAAATAGGCTATGTGGTGTTCTTTGTCTCTTTAATTGAATTTTCTATTGTGTTACTTGTAGGATTTTGCTAGATTATACTTGATTTTCACAAGTTATTGCAATATACAATTAAGGATATTTTAATTGACTCATTTTTAAAAGCTTGCCATAAAAGTAATTTCTCGTTTTTACAGTTAAGAAGTATTATAAATTATTTCTGGTACTTATTTTTCTTACACTTTATTATTATATTACAGTAATTATAATTAAAGCTTTCTCATAGTAAAAACATTCTGTCATCAACCAACATTTATGTGACCTTTCCTATACTACATCATAACTGTTTCTATAAATGCAAGCTTTAATTTTACCCTGAGTGAGAAATATCTGAAACTTTTCACAGCGCATAAACAAATAATCCTTTACTTTTCCTTTACTGCTAGGGCAGCAATATAGTACACAGAATGGACTTTAGATTGTTACTATTCGAGTTTGATTCTCTTTTATACCACTTATTATCTGTCACTCTTTGTGGTTCAGTCCTATAAAAACAGGGATAAAAATACTGCTATCTCATATAATTAGTAGAAGAATTAACTGAGGTAATGCACAGACAGCCCTTTGAAAAATTGTTGGGCACCTGGGTGGCTCAGGGGTTGAGTGTCTGCCTTCGGCTCAGGTCATGATCCTGGGGTCCTGGGATCCAGTCCTACATCTGGCTCCCTGCGAGGGGCCTGCTTCTATGTCTCTGCCCCTCTCTCTGTGTATCTCATAAATAAATAAATAAAATCCTAAAAAAAAATTGTAAGTCCTTAATAGTATTAGTGATTATTATTTTTATTGGTGGTGTGATTTTTCACCATCCCCAAACCCTTAAAAACCATTTCTCCTTGAATTAGGTATGTCATAATTGGCTTTCTATTAAACATGAGACTACAATTTTTGGTGAATAACTAAGGATGCTAAAGCACTTAACTTTTTTGTACCTTAAAAATAGGCAATTTAAGAGCCTACTTGTAATACAAATGTCTCTGTGACCTATAAGAAAAAGAAATTGAGTTATGGTATCTTTGATCTATGATCTATCTATCTAAAAGATTTTTGGTATCTTTTATTTGCATATATATATATATATATTCCATAAGTCTATTTTTAGAGCAGTCTATGATCTTATTCTCTAATACTGTCTAAAGTTAAACAGTCTTCACTGTTAGGTATCTCTTCTCACAGTCAATCCCCAAAAGCAAAAATACTCCCTTTTTCTGTTACACACTATTAACAGATACTTAACAACACTTAACACACTGGTGTATTCCCTAAATAATCTTAGAAAACTCAAATGTTTCTAAGCATAGAGTTTTGATGAAATTCACTTCACAAATGCAAACGGGGCAAATACCCAACAAAACTCTATTTTCTTTGTAATTTTCGTTTAGATGGAAATTAGCAAATGTAAAAGTGCATGTAGCTTAAATGTGAATAAGTGAAATTAAAATTAATCTGCATGATACTTCTATATAGCACAAGAATTCTACAGGGAAGAGATTCCTCCATAACTTAGTTCTGTTTTTTATTTTATCATAGACTCAAAGCCCATAAGTGGTATGAAGCATGACTTAAATTTAAATTTAGGAGGAATATCAACTGGCTATTATAAATGACAGTAATAACAACAGCTACTGCGGAGAACACCATGGTGGCATAGTTGTGTCCAGAGTTATTTCTCAAATACCAGTTTAGTTTTCATTTGCATGTCCTGTACAAGGGTGTCATAATTAAGGTTAAAACAAAGGAGTTGCATTCAAAGTAAAAGGGTGTGCTGAAATAAAATAGCAAAAGAAGATGAATAGGATAGGCAAAGGGGAGACATGACTCCAAGGGATTGTATATTACATCTCTGTCAATCATTTTGGAAATCTTCCAAACATTACATCAAATAAAGTCAAACTCAGAAGAGATTTGAATTCATATAGTTTTTACTTTGCCATAAAGCAATGTTAAATAAATACTTGAGATATTTGGAAAGGAGAGCAGAGAAAGAAAAAAAGATCAAGGTCATCCTTATTTGCTACTTCTCTTTTTTCTTCCAATGGAAAGCATCAAACTCTACTTTAAATCTCACAACACATCATCCCTCACATCTCTCATCTGGATTTACACTAGCCTCCTAACTGGTCTTCCAGAGCTCCACTTTTGCCCACTTGCAATCAATCTACCACAGAGCAGGAAAAGTTATTTTCTCACAGTGTAAATCAAATAACAAATTCACTGTTTAAAACCCTGCAAAATCTTCCCAAAGCACATAGAATAAAATCCAAGGTCCCTTATTTAGGCCTTCAGGCTCTGCATGATATGGCTTCTGCCTATATCCCCAAGCTACACTCACCTCCACACAATTACATATATGCAAACGTGAGTGCAAGTGTGTGCTTGTGTTCCTTCCTGGGTATGTTCCTACCTAGCCATGTTGTTTCTTCCACCTTAGAGACTTTGTATAGGTCATTCTTTCTTCATGGAACAAGTATTTCACTTCTAAAAGTCTAGTTCCTTCTGTTTACATGCATCTTAAATGCTACCTGCCTTGAGTCCTTCCTGAGTAACTATGTCAACTACCCATTTGTTTCCTTTTTAGCATATATCACTGTGTACAATTTTTTATATTTAACAGATTTTTATAGAGTTACTCACCCAACATGTAAGCTCTACAATGACAGAGAGGTGTATCTTTTCTGATGACATCTTTTCAATGTACAATTTTTTATGACAGAAATATAAGGTAGATTATTCTACATATACATCATTTTTTCCACTTTGAAATAACAGGACAGTGTTTTAGAATATGTGTCCCATACTACTCGTGATGTTTGATGGAAGAGTGGTTCTACTGTCAAATAATACTTTGCAAGTTCTGCCCACTATATGTATCTCTTAAGGGTCCATGATGCACATCAGGATATGAAAAGCTTTGAAAAATAAATAAACCCTTTTATTCAATCCACTGATTCCTATATTTGTAAATTCTACAAATCCCTTCATTTCCTTATTTAGCATTTATTAATCTCCTGAGAAACTCGTGTTTTACCTAAGAAACTCTAAGAAATAATGCTACAGATTTCCAGGGAAGAATGAATTGTTGACTTTTCTATTTACCTAAATGGATTAAAGGATTTCATCACAGCACCAAATCATGATCCCATAAAACCTCTTGTTTTATAAAAATATCTTTAAAGTTGTTCTAAAAAAAAAGTCTTAAGAATATCTAAAATAGTAAAAAAACAAAACAAAACAAAACAAAAAAACAAAACAAAACAAAAAAGCCAGGGCTGTGAAAAAAGTATTATCACTAAAGCTAAATAAAATTTATATAAACTAGTAATAAATCACTAACTTATGTATGCCTAAAATTCAGGCCTTAACCCAGGTTTTGTATTTTTTTGTTTAATTTTTGATACCTGATCCTTTAACTCTAAGTATGTTAGTATTTTTATTATTAGTTATTTTTGCTTGTGATCTAATAATAAAGCAATCTGAAGTCTTCTCAATTAACCCCTACAAACCTATCTAGATAGAATTTGCTGCTAATGGTTGTCTCTGCCCATAGTTTTTATAGGCTACATATATCATCTAAAGGAATCAAAGTATTACTTGGATGTACCCTGCTCCTAAAAGTCCTTTTAGTCATTTCTCCAGAAGTTTCACTGATAGTTATGAACACTTGGGGTACAAGACTTTTTAAAAGTCTGATACAGTGAAGATAAATTTCCATTGGTAATGCTATTTTATTATTCCACCCTTGAATCATTTCATAACCTTACATTTTTGTTCAAAACACCAAAAATTTAAACTCTGAAATCCAACAATACTGGATCTTTGTTTTTGTTGCCTGTTATCTTATTATAGTTCCTTGGCACAAAATCATATTTGGGCAGAAAAAGGTCTCTAAGTTCTCCCTCTGTACTTGAAAACTTTTGTAGAAATACACACCACTGATTAGAGCACAACTGTGACTATTTGCCTACCAACAGATGGTATTATTATTAATGGTTAGTCATGCTCATTTTTAATCATATTTTATTCTTTAGTCCACACAGCATTTAAAGTATTATTTATGCCTATATATGATGAAGAGAAAGAGTTATACATCTTTGAACATTTGGGGAAAAGATTTAAAGAGTTAGATAATAATGGTATTAATAATCACAATTTTTAAAATTAAACCAACATTTTAAAATACTCCTATCTTGGTCATTTTACAGTATTAATTTAAAAGATCTTTTGCAAGATACTCTATGCTGGGTTCTATACTTCTAAATTTTTATATATTCTAACCTTTTTCTCAGGTAATCTGAAGTAAAAACATATTCATTCACTCATTTATTAACTTAGCAAATATCTAATGCATACCTAATAAAGTACAAGTTTGGGGATGCCTTGGGTGGCTTAGGAGGTTGAGCATCTGCCTTTGGCTCAGAGCATGATCCCGGAGTCCTGGGATTGAGCCCCACGTCGGGCTCCCTGCAAGGAGCCTGCTTCTCTCTCTGCCTGTGTCTCTGCTTCTCTCTCTGTGTCTAATGAATAAATAAATTAAATTGAAAAAATAAAGTACAAGTTTCTTGCTAAATGCCATGGAATACAGAAGATACAGATATCCTATCTCACCTCTCAAACAGTACGCAAACCGAGAATGGAGGTAAGGCATGTACATAAAAAACAGGCAAAATGGGTCAAATATTAGATGATAGGCTTAACAGCCTATAAGTTCAAAGACAGATTGTTCTCATGATTTCCAAAAGTGATTTTAGGAGGATAGGACTATGAAAAAAGAAGGGAATAAGAATTTTCTAGCAGAGAGAGAGTACAGGAAATAAAAAAAAAAAAAAAGAAAAAAGAGGAGGATTTCTGTGCATTCAGTTCACTCAAATGTTAACTAGCCTGTAAGAAAGAGAATAAAAGTACTGCTGTGTTCAACTTACAGACCTATAACTTAATTTTACCTACAAAAAGAAATTAAATCATTTCATTAATTTTGAAAATATGGTACTATTCAAAATGTCATTTATATGAAATAAAGTAATGTCATTTCATTACCAAAAGGCAAACAGTGGGAAAGTGAAATGCATATTTAAAGACTTGCTTCAAATTAGATTTTGGAGCTTAAGTTTTTGGGTAATGAATACCATGAAACACTATGAATTCTTCAGCAGAAAAATATTCAGTCAATCTCAATTATTCTGGGGGATACTTACTGGAAGTAGTAATAATTGTAATCAGAAACTGCTCAGGGCAAGTGTTTTTCAAAATCCCATGAGACTCTCCAGTAAACGTGGTGTTCTAAATTCAGACACATTTGGGAATGTTGGTTCAATAAAGTTAACATGTAAATGCATAACTGTGAATCTCAGAAAAGGGTTAGAGTCTGCAAACTTTCCTAAAAGTATATGACAAGAGAACTTGTTATTTGCCAGATAACCTACCATTTCAAGGAACAACTATGAGATGCTGTTCTAAGAAGAAATTATGGAATTCATTCTTCTGTACAAACTTTGATAGTATTGCTTTGCCTTTATGTCTTATTCATAAGATGTCAAGTCCTGCACCTTGCCCTACACCCTCCTATTCACAAAATCTATAGCATACACATGTATATATAAATATAAAATTTTATATACATATATATCTTTTCTCCTTCAATCTTTCTCAAATAAAAAATCTTAACACATAGTGCTTCCATATCAGCTGTCACAGAGGACAACATCTAATAAATTAAGATGGTTTGCCAAATAAAGTTAGTAAGTAATCAATCAGGTGTATACAAATTTTAAAAGAATAGGTCTGGCTATACCTCAGATATAAATAGCAAACAGGAAAGTAGTACAAGAGTAGCTACAGTCTGAGGGAAAATGGTCTATTCTGCTGGCCCAAGAATTCTACCCAAGTGTCTATCCATCTGGCTTAAACATAAGTGCAGTAATGAGTTTTTATCCAAGGATAGCTTTGTGATTATACTTAGGGGAATGTATTTAAACTTTCTGTTCTTTTATCCTTCCAAAAAACAAAATAAAATTAAAAATATAGGAAGAAAATATAGGCAAATTTTATAGGAAAATGATATATCTTAATATTTTATAAATTTCATAATTGCATAATCTTGGTATGGACTATGACATACAATTAAACAAGTATGAACTGAAAGGACTCCTCTTAATTACCTACCACCTCCAGCATTCTCATTTACAAATGAAATTTTAAGAGGTCTATAGGGGTAGTAAATGAACCTCAAAGTCATACAAATTTGTGGCATAATCAGGCATAGAAACCAGGTCTTTAAACTCATGTCCTTTCATCTTTCCATCACAGTGCCTCCCATCTTTTTGTTTTATTTTGTTTTTGAAAATCTTGATACATCTCAGAAAAAAACGATACACAAGCATATTTTGCGCTTGTGTTTTAACACACTTAAATGTTTGGAGAAGTGAAAAGCTACCAATAAGGTTTATTTATTTTCTACGTGAGTTTATTCATATTCACCCTCTGATTTTAAAGTCTTATAAACAAATGCATAATCGACTTAACCGAATAAATAAAAGCCCAACAAAGTAATTATTATGTGAATGTACTATATTAACCTTTTAAAAGTCACGTTACTATTATATTTAAGGAAGAGTGTATTTGTACCTGCCAAGATTCCTGAGGGTGGTAATTTTGTAGCATTTTAAAAATCTCTAAGGATTGAATACACAAAAGAATAAAACTATGATTTATTTAAGGAAAATTGTGAAGAAGTCAGACTTCTTTGTACTACTTTAAATCCCTAAGCTCCCTAAATTACTACATGAGATCTTAAACAAGATGTCACAAATAATAAAAATTCTCCCTTTGTGCAAATATAAAGTGAAACAGATTTTTTTCCAATTATTTTTCAATTAAGTAACCATTAGGTTGAGTCTTAGTGATGTGCTTTATAAAGTTCCAAGTAATAAAGATTGCTTTTTACCAGAGAATCCTTGCAATCACATGGCACAGAATATAATCACAGCACTTGAAATGTAATAATCCTGCAATAGACATTTACAAAATGAATAAAATATAGATAGTAAAGTTTTGATTTGATTTTATTTTTTAAATATTTTTGTTTATTCATGAGAGACACACACACAGAGAGAGGCAGAGACAAAGGCAGAGGGAGAAGCGGACTCCTCACAGGGAGCCAGATGCAGAACTCAATCCCTGGACCCCGGGATCATGCCCTGAACTGAAGGCAGATGCTCAACCACTTAGTCACCCAGTCGTCCCTGATTTTCTTAAATTAATAAAAGTATTCACTCTATATTTAATCCCATGTAATATATATAACTTCATTTTTATAGTTTTTCAATTGCAAAAATGGAATTTAGTCAAAAAAGAATGTTTCAATTCTCCATTTGTTTATGGATTCAATAAATTTATCACAGGAGGGAGGTCAAGTTCATTTCACTTCTTATGTGTAAAGAGCTGGGAAGTCATCACCCCTATCCTTATAAGAAAAAGCTAAACTGGGATGCCTGGGTGGCTCAGCAGTTGAGTGCCTGCCTTCATGCCCAGAGCATGATCCTGGAGTCCCAGAATCGAGTCCCACATCAGGCTCCAGGCTCCCCGCATGGAGCCTGCTTCTCTCTCTGCCTGTGTCTCTGCCTCTCTTTCTCTCTCTGTCTCATGAATAAATAAATAAAATCTTTAAAAAAAGAAAGAAAGAAAGAGCTGAAGAAAGTGAAAATCAATAACTTTTCTCTGACCTTCAGATAACGAAAATTGCAGGGCAAACCACCACCCCAAATCTGGAGAGACAGGTCAATTCAGAGTCATAGTTGAGTTCTGCTTACCTGGAGTTTAGGCTTCTGGAGTCATAAATTGGTAGTAACATTTAGGTGAGAATTTTAATGAAATTCTGGAGGCTGAATGTTGCTTGACAGTGAGAAACTTACGTGGGTATAGTCTTGAGGAATCCCCACCCTTTCCTGGATTTTACTTCTAGGAACCCCAGCAGGTTCTCATGCCAAAGATTCTCCTCCAGATTTGGGGGGAGAGAAAGAGTCATCACTGTGCAAGTTGCCCAGAGCCTTTCCATTACAAAAGCCTACTCCCTAAGGAAAAAGAGGAGCTGAGCTTAGTCTCACCTGGGGTAAGGATATTTCTCAGGCTCCAGCCCCCTCTACCCTTCTTATCTTACGTAACAAGGGAGGGAAACAAAGTTTTAACAGCAGAAAAATACTCAGGAATGTCACAGCCCAGAGACACACGCCCGCTAAAAGATTTAATAATGAAAGTATATCACCATACCACTACACCAACAGGACTTTGGTAAAACAACAGTGAGTTATAACTGCAAGAGCTGGAAGAGGTAGGCTCTCTTTGACAAGATGTACTCAGAGAAGCCTAAAGATAAGAGGAGACACCAAAACAAAGGTACCAGGGGAATCTGAAGTTCCTGATATCCTGAGATATAATAAACATTGAACTTAGTACAACCCCTAGTCATATTAACATAAATCCTCACATTAATGCCCTTTTCACTTTAACTCTTATTCCTCATTACAAAATGTCAGCTTTCAATAAAAAATTATATGGCATGCCAGATAGCAAGAAAAAACAATCTTAAGAGTAAAAGCAAGCATCAGAACCAGACTTAGATATGGAATAGATGTTGGAATCATTACACAAGGAATTTAAAATAATTATGAGGAATATGTTAAGAGTGCTAATAGAAAAAGTAGACCATTTTCAAGAGCTGATGAGTAATGTATGCAGAAAGAAATTCCAAGGAAAAGCCAAAATGCAATGCTAGAAATCAAAGGCACCATTAACAGAAATGGAGAATATATTTGATGGGCTCATCAATAGACTGGATATGGCCATTGAAAAAAATCAATGAGCTCGAGAATAGCCCAATAGAAACTATTAAGCTGAAATGCAAAGCACTAAAAGAATGAAAAATAGAACAAAATATCCAAGAACTGTGAGACAATTTCATAAGGTATAACATAGGTGTATTGGAATACCAGAAGGAGAAGGAAAAGGAAATAGAAGAAATATCTGAAACAATATTGTCTGAGAATTTTCCATAATTAATGGCAAAGAGTCACATAACCAGGAAGGTCATAGCACACCAAGCCATAGAACACCTGAAGAAAGAAACAAACAACATATATCTAGGCATGTCATATTCAAGTTGCATGTCATATTCAAAGAGAAAATCTTGAAAGAGGCAAGAGAGATATGCTATCTTTCCCTTGTTGCTCTAGGATCATGGGTTGTAAACTATTTCCAAACACAGATTTCCTCATCAGTTGGATAAGCCTCAGACAATGATTTTGCACTGTAAATGTTTCTCTTTTTCCCCATTATCACTGAAACCTTAAGAATGGATGGAATACCAATTCTATTGACAGATCTTTTCAATATGTAAGCCCTTCGCTTCCAATTTCCTATCTAAGAATATTTTGATGAGAACTGTGAAAAGGTAGGGTAAAAGAGGGCAGGAGAACAAGGCTGGCAAAGAGGCACCAAAAATCACCAAAAAATAAGTACTCCATGGCAGCATAACTAAAAAGAAAAAAAAAATCCTAGATATGTAACATAACATATATACTAATTAGGTTGGTAAAACCCTACATAGGCCAACCTAGAATGCAGATGGTCAATAAATTATTGATGACAGGATTTCACTGTTGATTACATAACTGTTCAACTGGTGACCAACTGTGGTCAACTCTACCTCTTCCATATTGTATCGGTCCCACAATTTTCAACCAGTCATCAATGGCTTCAGGTGGTCATCTTCAGTTATCTGCATTCTTTTAACAACCCTCTATTGCACACCTCTCTTGATATTCCTCTGTCTGAATCTTCTCATGTACATCCTGTTTCTTCCCTGTGACTGCAGTCTCACGTGTCAACTGCCTGGGCTAGAGCACCAGGTTATACAGTCAAACACTAATCTAGGCGTTGCTGTGAAAGCATTCTGTAGATATGATTACTATTTCCAGCCAGCTGACTCTCAGTAAAGGAGAACGCCCTTGATAACACGAGGAGGTCTTAGCCAAGCAGTGGAAGGCCTCAGAGCAAAAACTGAGGTTTCCCAGAGAAGAATTCTGCCTCAAGACTGCAGCATTAATGCCTATTGGAGTTTCCAGCCTGCTTGCTACACATATTTCAGACCTGCCAGTCCCCAGAACTGTATCATCCAATCCCTTAAAAGAAGACATTTACATCTACGAATATGTATAGGTGTAAGTATATGTATGTACACACCACACATACACACTTCTATTATTGGTTCTTTTCTCTGGAGAACCCCGACTGACACACACATCTCTACTTGTTCTTTTCTGCCTTAAGCTTCCTATTGACACTGACATAATATCCAGATCTTTGGCATTCAGGACCAAAGAGATGGTTCTTGTTACCAGAATAATGATGTTAAATAAGCTTTTTTTCATCTGATCTAAGCAGCAATGGAAAAAATACATTTTCACATGACCAAAGTTGCAAACAATGAATTCTGTCCTTCGTTCTATTTTTACTACCAATTAAGAAATCTTTAAGGAAGCCTTTTGATAAGGTCTTCAAGATACACACTACACATTACTATGCATTTGAAATCTTGCTAAGAATGAAAAACTTTCATCAAAACCCTACAATGTTGTATCATCTGTAGCAACACATTTTACAGTGTCAAGTGTAGTCACTATTAATTATGTTATATAACTATAACTCAGTTATTTTCAAATAAAAATTATACTAATAATAACAAGAAAGATTTATTACCATTGGACACATGGTAGGCTGTGCATTATATATGGGTTATCTCATTCATCACTAAAACATGATGAACAAACAACCAAATTATTATCAGCTAAGACCTCTCATTATGTCCTTTAACAGAGGAAGAAAATGAAGTTTGGTGATATGAAGTAATTTGCCTAAAGTTAAGATAGATAGTAGATAATATAGTTCATGATTCTAAAACCTATATTCTTAACTCTTCTTTAGCCATGATATGATTTTGACCAAATAAAACTCATCCCACTTTTCCAAACTGGTGGCTATAAACTGACATTGTTTTACTTCTTGAGGAACAGAGGCCAGCGGCAAACAACTTTTCTGAACCACTTCTATGATAGAACAACTATATACCTCTAGTAGATCATCAGGTTAGTATAAATATCTGAAAAAAGGGCATTTAATAGGATTTTGAAACAGCAAAATGCCAAGAAAAATAAAAGTATCTTTTAATAATTCAACTCACATTTAAGTTAAGGTCAACCTCAAAATTAACAAGAACCTGCAATGCTGTGCAGAACTGATTTTGATAGCTATACACGTTCAATGGAACCTCACTGTAGCCATTGCAGAGTGCGATTTGCTATTTGGCAGGCTTCTTTTAGAGCATGTTATATAGACAGGGATCTAAGTCCATACTTCGTCATGAATCTTTGGGAAAGCTCTGTGCCTCAGTTTCTTCATGTGTCATGTATCAAAGGGGAATAATAAGACCTACCTGGCAAGACTGTAATAAAGGATAGAGAGAGTAATGGGTAAAGACTAGTAAAGAGTACGGAGAATTTATATAGTAATGGTGGAAACACAGTGGTGCTAAATAAATGGTGGCCACTGTTACTATTGATGTAATTGTTCTTGCTATCACAAATGCTGATGGTTGTTTGTATCATAAAAAGTACATCTTAAGGAATCACTTCTGAAAGCCACTAAGTGAGGGTGAGGACCACTGCTGGTTGCTTTGGGCAGAGAATTAAGGTGACAAGTTGTCAGACAGCAAATGTGTGAGTCAGAAAGGTCACAGAACTATAACAGGGAGCTTCCTCAGACATTTCAGACATAAAGCTGATTAGATGACAAAGGAAACTGAGAGTCACACAGACAGACCAATTCACAGTCCACTGGTCCCAAGAGTCACATTTAGATTTCAGTCAGAGATGTGTTGTGCCAAATTATTCCATCTCTAGAGCCTCACCCAGCAATGGGTATTATCTTACTAACCAGGAATTAAGGGCTGGATCGTCTGGTTTTTCTAAAGGAACACATGCCAAGGACAGGGGTATCTTAAACTAATCCCACTTCTGATTCAAATAAGCTGAAAAAAGGAATAACAAGCTCCTGTGAAAAGTCATGTTTTTTAGTTTTTGTAAATCAGATGTTACATTCCAGGAGGGTGGAGTGAAAGCAGAGGTAATCAGTCCCTGCCTCCGCCCCTCTAAAAAAAGCCCAAAGGAATTACCAACAGGACCAAAAAAAAAAAAAAAAAAAAAAAAAACCAAAAAACCAGTACAGAATTACAAGAACATACTCATGGTTTTCAACTAAATTTATTACTTTTAATTTACCAAGCCTATTGTGATGAAACAAACAAACCCCTATTTGATTGATATTAATTTATTGCACAATACAGCATCACAGCCAATTTCTCTTTGATTGCCGAGTATTTCCCAAAACAAGAACAAATCAGAATGATTCTGAAAAGATGCTTACGTACAATTCCTTTGTTTCCGTCAACCAATAGGTCAAAACAAGCTACGAAAAATATTACATAGAGATTTCAAAGCTAGTGTAATGACCTGTTTTTATTCACAAAACAGCAGGGACTCCCCCATTTACCTCTCTTTCCATCCCTTCTCCTTCTTGGTATAGTCCAATAGCTCCCAGAATCCAACTGTACATTCTTAAGGCTTTTTAAAAATTATTTTTAACTCCACAAGTCATACATGAACATATTTAGACTGTACTTCAGGTAAGGCTAGGATCCTTGAGACATTTACACTGCCCACCCTGCATAGCCAGGTCCACCCCTCACGTGCATCAGAGGTAGCTAGAGCTAACATTAACAGTTTATAGGTAACTGTCAGAGCCTTGATGGATCAACAGGAAATATATGCTAGTTTGTGACCTGCTTTTAAATAATTGGCACTATAAAATATGTACAATTTTACAACTTGCTTTTGTTAAGTTGTAAGAAATTCTAGGGAATGCATACTCATTTATAAAGGCTAAAAGGTTCATGGAAGTAATGCTGGGCAGGTACTAGGAAATAAAATAATGCAAGAATTTCTAGGCCTGTGCATAGCCATGAAATTTTGAGGATGTTACTCACCTCACTATCCTCACTTTTGGATAATCTTCCCATCTCCCTCTCTCACAGGGTTTGAATAAAAACTAAGTGAAGTAATATGCCTGTGTATGCATTAAAAGTTGTATGGTGCATATTAATAAATATTTCTTAAATATTATCTTGAAAATAAAACCAAGTGGTGCTACTATTCTCAAAGTATGTAGGTATTTTAGGCATTTTACCTAAAATTTTAATTGGGAAGCATCCTAAGAATATTTCATAATAAAGTTCTGCTAGTGGCATAGTCATTCCTAGCTTTGAATGCTTCATTGGAAACACTTTGATGTATGGTATCAAAGGTTTATCCATGAGAAAATACATTTGCATTTAAGTCCATGTTATTAAATTGATTGTTTACAAATCTTATTTCACTTTTACATCCATGACCTGTGCTTGATTCTCAGAGTAAACGGACAGCAGCTCTAATGTATTAAAACAAGTAGAGTGGCTAAATTAGAAAAGAGTTTATGAAACTATGACACTTAAAAATATTTTAAAATTTACCCCAAATCTACTACACGTGATCTTCAAAGGAATTATTTTGCTAAAAACACTAATTAATGACTTCAGTTTTAAGTTGTAATTCCTGTAAGTAAAATATTCTTTATACGATACATGCCTGAAAGGTTTGCATTTTAATTAAGATGTCAAGATATCTAGAGGAAATGCTTTAAAAAGAATGCTCTACAAAGCCTCTCTCATTTCTAGGTTTGATCATAAATAGGACTATCAATAACAAATATCACCTTAAACAAAGACTTCTATTTATTTGTTCTGATTGTTTTTCATTATGAATTACTGTTTTGTTTTGGTTTGGCTGGAGGTTGGTAAAGGGTTGAGGGGGGAACTGATATTTCTGAAACTTCCCATTTTCCTTTTGAAACACATTACCTCACACTGTTTGTTCAGAGTCTCTGAGTTCAACTGGCTACCCAATTTTTGTCTCACCATTAAAACAAAAAAGAACCATGGGAAAGTACTGACATACATACATTTATGTAAAAAATTTTATATAAAGCTATTACATTTGAGGGAGGGGGTCAATGTACTCATAGCAAGATAACTCAGAGATGAGTTAAGATTCTAAAATACAAATAAAACAGAATTTCCCAAGTACATTCATGTCTGAGGAGGAAGGTGGGGCAGATGGAACATGTATCTAATGTCTACCATTTAGATGCCAAAAGTGAAGGCAAGCAGTGAGGATTATTTGAGGTCAATCCAGTCCAACACCAAATTTAAATCTGAGTGAACATACACATTTAATGAATTAGAGGAATAAGGTAGATCAGGAAACTCTAACTGTATAAATCAGAACAATGAGTCACATGACAGTTTTAGGACATTTTAATGTCCTAGTTTGTGCCAATTTTTCTAAATAGAAAAGTTTTGACCACTGGCACTTCAAAAAAATTAGTTTTCACTCATAAGAAAAAAAAAAGCAAGAAAACAATGATAAATGTTCCAACAAGGTAGGCAGAAATGAGAGGAATGAAAATTATGATTATTTATAAATTGTGTAGATAAAGAAAAAGCACATGACATCAGAAGATAGATCATAGACCCCTACCTCTAGCTTCTATTTACCAAAATATTTTGAATTATAGTTTCTTTAAATATAAAATGAGGGGGCTGGGCTGTATATTCAATGTTATCAACAATTTATGATATTTCATGGAAAAAAAGTTCCAAACAGTAGCAGGTTTACAAACCTATGATTTGAATGCCAAAATTGGTAAGGTGGGAACTTCTCAGTGGCTTGTAGACTATTTCTGTCAACTAAGGTTTTTTTTCAAGAGCCATTTTTTGTTTGGTTACAAAAATAAGTTTATGTTATCTGTAGACAACATGGAAAATAAACAAACCCAAGTAAGAAAAAACAAAAACTACCTAGTCACTACCCAAAGATAATCTGAACTGTTAACACACATTTCCTTATCTATTTTTGCATGAATTACTATAATTTATTGAATCCAGTGGTTTTCAAATTTTGCTTTTATAAGCGGAATTTTTAAAGAAAGTTTCACATGTAACCTTAATATATACAACAAATAAAAGTGAAACTATTCTGGTTGAAGTGGTGATGGAAGGCCAGGTTTTCCTGAGATGGTTATCAACACAGTCCTATGGAACTCTATACTCTAAAAAGTACTGTTTTAAAACCATTGACTTAAACAATATCCTAACAATGGACATTTAAATTGTTTCTTTTTTTATTGTTATGTAGATCATTGTGTACATACGTGGTTGTTATTATTATTATTATTATTAATTTGATAAATTCCTGGAAATAGAATTTCTGGGTCAAATAGTTTTAAGGCATTCATTGTCATGGGAACTGATCTTGGTACCATCTCCTCCCAAACTATTCTGGGTTTTTTCATGGCAACTAACCTCAATTGTAGCATCTGATTCAGATTTAATTTTGTCTGACATATTTCCTCACCTTCCCTTTTTCTTCCTTATGATGTTAAAGAGGGAGTTGTTAAGGTTAAATAGATGCTCCCTTTGAAGCATCAATAATTCCTTTCCATTAAATGTCATCAGATGCCTAACAGATTAGCTTTTGGCTGCCGTTCGACAATGATCTGTTACACAGTCAGCTTCTATGTAGGAATGACTAACCAAAGCATGTGGTCCTTTTGGAGGGGAATACCTTTGTTACTTAGCATTTTAGGACACCACATGCCTTAATTCCCTTGAGTCTTGTTTAGTATGTATTTGAGCTCTGGTTAAAATCGGTTCAAAGCTGCCTCTGACCCCAGATTCCCAAAAATGAACAAGAGAGAACAGACATTCAAATAAGAACTCCTGAAGGTCATCTGATCTCCTTTATGATCATGTGCTCATCATTTTATAAATGATGACACTGAGGCTGACAAAGGCTCCTTTGAGCCCAAACTGTGACACAAAAACAATCATACACTGTCTATGCCCGCAAGGACTTTACTACCTCATGAGAGGTTCAGACAAACAAATCAACAAATACTATAAATGTGATAGAATAAGGTGATGCGGGTACAAAGAAGGGTGGGCTGAGTGAGTTTTCTGAAAAAAGCAACAAGGAAGTGAATGGGTCAATGAGATAAAGAAACAGAAGGACAGGAGCACACTCCAGGCAAGAGTAAGAATTAAACTTTGAACGACCTTGGTATATAACTCAGTGCTATAAAGAATGAACATGACTGTCTGGAGGAAAGGACAGAGGGAGATGCAAACTCAAATGCCCACAAGTTACATAAAGGGTGAAATGTCAATGGGGGAGGACAGTGGTAAATTAAAGAATGAATGTCCTCTCTAAAGAGGACAGAACAGCCAATTGCCAACATGTGAGAAGATAATCTTCTAATTTCAAGAGGGGCCAGAAACCTCTCAATTTTTAAATTAACATTTATACCAATTTTCAAAGAAAACATGGTGCTAACCAGACCAAACACACATACGAGCTGAATTCTACTAACAGCCTGCCAGTTTACAACCTCAGAGCCAGAGTTAGGCAAGGGGCAGCTCATGAAAAGCTCTGTGTACTATGCTAAGGGGTTTGGATGGTATCCTGAAAACTGTAGGGACTCATTAAAAGGCTTGAAGTGATTAACATCTTAGAAGGGTCACTCTGGCAGCTGTGTGAAGTCTGGAGGGGAACTGTGTAACAAGGTCTTAAACCAAGGCAGTGACAGGGACATATAAAGGAGGAGACACATTTGAAAGATGTTAAACAAAGAATATAGTTTAGTAAATGACACAGCTAACACTTGGACCGAAGTCTCCTACTTCCTTACTTGATATTGCTATACCTTTACTAGTATTGTAAAGATTTCTTTTTAAGTGGAATACTATTTAGTTTGCCATTAATAAGGTACAGGGGAGATGCTTTGCAAACAATAGCTTGAAAGACCAGTATTTATTTCTTCCTTAGATGCTATTCATGTAGTGTAAGCAAACACTACACTAAGACTCCAGGAAATATAGAGAGAAATCATGAGGAGACAGACATTGGGCATAGACATGGACCATGAATTCCTACTATGCTTCATTTGGCTAATATTCTCTGTCAGTTTACAACTGAACAATGGATAAAAACATAATGAATTATTTGATCAAGGAACAAAAGGGACTATCTTACTCTATCTCCACCTTGAAAATTCTATGACTAAAACTTACCCAATTTATGAGTTTTTGGATCATCTGCATTGTGGTTAGTCTTAGCATATTTGGTGGAAGCAAAGACTACAACTTTAATTTGGATAGTACATTTTTTAGTTCAATAAATAACAAAAAGCAAGTCAAACGGAAAGTGAAGTCATTAGGTGGGGTGAAGTGATGTCAAATCTCTGAGTGTTTTCTCTCTTAACCTTCAAAGTGGGAGCTGGACTCCATTTGACTGGCACAAGATGGGCTTATAAAAGACCAGTTGTTAAATAGCTCTGTGAATAATAAAATCAACTCTTCCTACCTGCTTGAGAAAAACCTGAAAATGGTATTTTTATTACAAAAGATATTAATTTGTTTGCAAAATCACTGAAGATTATACACTTTCCCTAAAGTTTCTATATTATACAATTACACTGATAGTGTGAAGTGAGAAAAATGAAACTTTCTGGTTGTAACACGTGGAAATATGTTCTATATTTTTAAGTTTGTAAAAACGTAGCTAAGCAGTGGCTTATTCTGATCCTCTACCCTGTTTACAGTAAAGGTATACTCACTTTGTGGCACTGGCACTGAACCTTTCAACCTATGTTGTCTTGGGTCTGAGGTTCCTTATTTTTTTAACAGTACTGTGATGGTGCTAAGAACATGCTATATTTGGACAAGTTTCTGCATTCCATCACTCAGGTTAAGCCTAACCTATACTGTGGTAGTAAGTACCCCAACATCTCAGTGACTTAAAGCAACAAAGCTTTAATTTCTCATTCATGCATTTATGTCTCATTCAACATTTCTCATATGTCCATCAGGAGTGGCCTGGGGGCTCCACTCTGTGCTGTCTCCATTCCAAGACCTAGGATGACAGGGCTGCTACCAATACTGCCAATCACTGTGGCAGAAGGAAAGAAAGTTCTCCGGCTCGGAAATTACACATGACATTTTTAATCAAAACTTGCTGGTGAGACCTAGTCTCATGGCCTCACTCAGCTATAGTTATTGAAGTACAATTTTACCATGTGCCCAGAAGGCAGAGAGCTGGAAATATTTGGTGAACAGAACTAATGACTATCACAGTCACCCAAATAATTGCTCTATTATGGTTTCATGTGTCTGTTTTTTCTACTTGCCTGGACTATAAAGTTGGAATCTATGACTTAAAAGGCTCCCAACAAATTCTTTTGATTCAATGATTATACAGGAACAGAAAAGTTTCATTTAAAGTATGATTTGGAACTTTCCCCCCAATACTATTTATAATTTAAAACCAAACTGATATAATACTAAAGTTGTCAGGAACAGAAACTAAAATTGTTCAGATGAGTTGAGTCCAGAGAGGAATCACTTAGCTATTAATTAAATTCATGTATAATCCATAAAATACAGACTCAAAAATGAACTGAACTCATTTTCCTATAGCTGTTATAATCTATTAAAGAATAAAGTATGGAACTCTGTAGTATAATAGTATCTCCTTTACCTGTACTGTATTTGTTATTTAAAGCTCCACATTAGGAACTACTCAAGCCTTGTTGAAGAGGAACACCCACCTATGCTGACTTTCTCACTTCAAAATCATAACCATACATCCCAAATGTTTAGGACTCTCAAATCTTTATCTCTAGACCTCACTTCTCCCAGGAACTCCAGACACATATATCTTGATATATCTGCTTTGATGTCTGTTGAGTATTTTAAATATAACCTAGTCAAAACAGAACTTCTCATTTTCTTTGCTCGGCAAATCTGCTTCTTTTTTAGTCCATCTCTTGTCTGAAAACTGTACCACTCATCTACTTTCTCAAGCCAAACACAGGAATTTCAGATGATGAACATTATTTGATTGTAAGTTATTAAACATAATAAAATACACATGCTTTGATAGTATAATTTTTACCATGCGTAATTAACTTGACTTGGAAGGCCATCTGGATTTAAACATAGCTGGACACTGGACGGGAAAATAAAACAAACAAGAGCTGCAGTAGTAACCAATGCTGAGCATTTTATCATGTGCTTGGCACATTATATTTATCATCTCACTAGTTTTAATAAGATGGGTATTACTGTTCCCATTTTAGAAATTAGAATTTTGAGGCTCAGAGTGGATAAGTAACTTGACCCAAATTGCAGAGCAATATTAGTTAGGATGTAAATCTGTATCTAACTCTTTACTCTATGGCCTCCCCTTAGAAGGCAGTTATGTGGTGAGTTCTGACGAGGTGCAGTAGCAGCTATTACAACTATAAAATTAGAGATATTTCTCTAAAAGAGCTGATGGACCTTTTAATAAAGAACCATACTTAGGTACAGAGTCTTCAGGTTAAGAATATAATAGTTTTTGCATTTGTTGACTTTATATTGTATTAAATTTTACCTTTACCTTCAAGTGATACTGGTTTTCTGTAGCTTCTTATTTAAATAAGCTTACTTAATTTAAAACATAATAGATAACTAATTCATAGCACAAGTGTTATCAAGAAGGGGCAAAACCCGTGGAGGTGGGTGGTGAAACTCAGATACAAGCTTAATCCAAACGGTGGCCTAGGCATGACTACAGTTTGAGAAACTCAGGACCACTGTACTTATCTTTTTAAAGTAGGTCTAAAAAAAAATCAGAAGTATCTCAAAATGAAAAGTCTAACAGCTGGGGAACATCCCACACTAAAGAAGTGTGGTGCCCCATTATTCTCTGTACAGATCATAGCACGTATGAGATATTAGCAGGCTCGAACGTTACTTGAAAGGAACACTAGCAAACTATATGCATTTGGTGAAAGGCAACTCTAACCAAACTAACGACATGAAAAGCATGTCATACTTGGGGAATGTTGATACATTTAGGTCCTTTAGCTTACAGAAGGAAAAAATTCGAGGATGCAATAGCCTCCATATTAAATGCAGTTCTATTTTATCTACAGATTGGGTTCTAACTGTAGGGACATAATCTGAAAATCACATTACCCTGAAACTATTACTCTAGCATGATATACCAACTTCCATCAGCCCAGCACTAAAGTTTCCTCCCTATTTTGATAAATGGCTATTTGTTTTCCATCAAGCAGTAGAAAATGTAAAGTAGTAGCCTCCTGTTTGATGGCCATATTATATTTAAAAAGTTTATTTTTAAATGTACTGTTCAAGTTATGGAAGGATAATAGAAACTCAAACAGGGGAAAGGAGATATGGTTCTCACCTGATACTTCCAGGTATATGTCTGACTACAATGTCCAGAACTATTTAAATTGCTCTTTTTTCCTAGCTCTCTCCCCTGACCCTCTTTATGGTCAAAGAAGAGGATGGAGAGTGTATGCCGAATATACCTAAGTTGTATGCATTTATAATATGACTCTACTTTTGGAGTGACTTTAACGTAGAAGATTTATCTTAAATGACACAGAAGGCAAATCTAGGTAGAGCCAATGGATGGACACTACCAGGTGAATGGGCTTATGTTGACACTGTAAAGTTTTTGTCCCACAAAACATTTATGCAAAATGTATGTGGCTGGATATTTTTGTTAACCAATAGATTCCATTCTAATATTAATACAATTACCTGAAACAAGTAAACAAAATAAAAATATAATACACCATCTTACTATTTAGGAAGAATACTGAGATTCTCATTTGTCTCACTTGAATATATAACAGTTAAGAACAAATGAAATGTTTTCTTTCCCAGTTTTTATGCCTTATATGACACCATTTATTACTTAACCAAAAATCAACAAATAAATAATGATTATTTTCATGGTTTCTTTGAAACAGGGATATACAGGCCAGTTCAGTTTTATAACATTAGCTCTTAACATCATTAGTTTGTCAAATTCACTCATGAATATAACACTTATCTTAACCCCTACAGTCTGGAAATTTCTAGAACGTTACCTATCTAGATCCTAGGCAAAATACTATATAAAATCAGCACTAAATCCATAAGAGATTGTAAGGTGAAAAAGGTTTTTGTGAAAGTTTTTTTCTGTAGTCTATAAGTAGACTATCATATATCTCTAAGCAAGAGAAACACATAATTTCAGATTGAAATGTAAATACATGACACATGTCCAAAAGGACTATTTCTTGTGGTTGTAGCCAAAAAGAACCCCTTCACAAAGAAAGGTTTTCAGAGGCTGTAGTACATACACCTTCCAGAGTGACAACCTTTCTTAAAGTATAATCTGAAGATAGCTACTGATTAACATACTTCCCTATATGCTAAATTAAGTTTAAAAAATTAAATAAATGAAAAGAAGTAAAATAATATAAAATTAATGTCGTATATAGCTATATACTAGAGTATATACTGGAAAGGAAACTTTTCCAGTTTTTTCAGAAGTCAACACCCATAACCACCAAGTTCTGTTTATCCAGTTTTTGCAGTAGGTTGATTTCTAAGGTAAGGCAGATGACTTATTTTGATAAAGATCATGTTTAACAAATAACCTTCAATACTGATAAGGCTTTCAAGGTCTTTGGTAATAAGACAGCAATCTTAAGTGTTCCTCAATTCATCTCTTCCTTTTCATTCCAATCACATTCATATTTACAATCACTTATCCTTCTTCAGACCTACTCTTCCTGGACTACTATAATATCCTCCTATCTTCACTGCTAATCTGTAAACATTCCCTCCATCAAATATATGATTTCCAGGAAGATTTTCCTAAAGCATTGTTGATTCTGCCTTCTTTGGCTCAAAACCTTTTTGAACAGTTCCTAGTTGTATTCATGAAAGAAGTCCAAATAAATCAGTTTAGCATTCAACTTCCTTTGTGATGTGAGATCCATCTACTTTACCAGCTTCATTTAACATGTCTATGCACTTCATGATATGGTCACTGGTCCCCTATATTCCAGACTCTTCTTCCATGCATTTATTGTATTCTGTTCCTCTGACATGAAAGCCTTTCTTTTTAGTTAGGGGATAGCTCAAGTTTCTGTAACAAAGAGATAGAAAAAACAACATGGCTCTTTCAAGCTAGACATTAATTTTTCTCTCACACAACAGTCTAGAGGTAGCTGGGTGGCCCCCAGTGGATAGGCTGCCCCACTCCACCAGATCGTCCAGGGACTATGATTCTTCCTTTCTTGTTTCTCTGCCGTTCCCTAAGATGTCTTCCTTATACGCTAGGTAGTAAATGGACTAAGAGGAAAAACAGAGGAATGTATACCTACTCATTTGAAGGGCAAGATCCCCAAATTATACATATTATTTCCGTTCACATCCCATTGCCAAGGACTTTGTCACATGGCTATACTTCACTGCCAGTGAAGTTGAGAAATGTAGCCTCTACTTTGGCAGCCACATGATCTGTTAAAACTTGGGGAGGTAGGGGTTGTTGGAAGGGGGTTCTCTTACTAAAAAAAGAAGGGGCATCAGAAGGCTGGGCTTAGCATTCATCTCTGCGTTATCCTTCTTCAGTTTCTGTCTCTAGAAACATCCATTTCTCTACAATGCCAAACTGAGTAACAACTCCTAGTCAGTCTTCTCTTACTTTATCACATCTCCTTATTTTACAGTCACAAATGCAATACTAACTCTCCTTCTTCTCAAATTTCATAGTTCTTATAGCTATTATGGAATTTGGCACATTTTAATCATATACATATTAAAGACAGTTTGTCAGGAAATATAATGAGGCCAAAAGAAAAAGACAAATGTGTGCTATTGATTAACCTTCCTTTATTATTTTATTTCATATACAAAGATTGTTGAAGACATAGCCTGCATCAGCCTCTTTATTCTGAATTTCTAGAAGTGGTATATGCAGGACAAAGCACTCAATAATGCTGGTAACGGTAACATTGCTTTATTCAACACACAATTTATCTTCATTTGTCACAAAAATAATATTTAAAAAATAACATGCATAAGTTTGATCTAGAGAAATTATTTTTAGAAACTGTTCACAAATGAAACACTTATAAAAGATCTTTAACTAAACAAAGTATAAGTCCTAAAATTTTACTGAAAATATTTGATTAATCATGTTTAAACAAAGCATTTCTGTGCTCTTTGTCCTTTAGTAATGATTTACCAAAAACAATCATTGAATAACGCTTATAGATTATCACATATTTTTAATTTCTTTAAGTTATTTGTTGTTTTTTATTTTCATATTTTATTTTTTACTCCATTTGCTAACATCTCAGTTATTTGGGGGTCTATATCTTCTCGTTTTGACATAACTAGTACTTTTGTACTTTTCACATAAGCTTAGAACATGAAATAACCTTCAGTTCCATTGTGGTAAAACATTTTATTTCATTCATGATGTTTTAATACAAATTAAATAACTATTTACATTTAGTTATATATCGCAGTAGGTGATTTAAGTTATAGAATTTCACTGTTAAAATGTATATTTTGAATATAGTATACCAAATAATTAAAAAATAAGTGTACCTATTTTTCTTTCAATATTGAATTATAAATTATGAGCAGGGAGTCATTTCTTTTGATTAATAACTCCTCTGACCAGTATAATGAATATTTACACGTTATTCTTTGTTGATAGAGCACTTAAAATGCCTGAAACAATAACTATGATCACACCAAATTCAGAGACATCTAATGTAAAAATGTCTTTCAAATAAGAACATAATAAATGTGAAATCTATGATAAATTTCCTTTACCTAAAACACAAAAAGATTATAACAGCTTTCCACTAAAAATTATTTTAAACAGAAATTCAAGTCTGTCAGTAATTTGAAATCTAAACGCATGAAACAGCCTGAGGGAATTGTAGGAAAGGTTGTTCCCAGGGTGAGTTATAAACAAGGAAATACTTTATTTAAACATCTATGTAATCTCCACTGAAACATATTATTTGGAAATTATGTTAAAAAAGAACTTAAAATACATGGACTTATAAGACTAAATCTCTGAAACATTTAATCATCATGCTTTAAATTAAAATGCCATAAAGCTGTGGTTAACACTGAGTATAAATATATATTTTTAATATTAATATTATGACCTTTCTGTACAGTTTTTAAAAATTCACTCAGGGAAACTTTATCTTAAAATATAACTGCTGATCTTATTGGCAAACCTATAATAATACCTATGATCAATCTTTACTTAATTATTTTGAGCCGCAAACACAATTAATAAATCATCTTTGAAGTGCACTGACCATAATCAGTATATTCTGGAACAAGTCCAGGGGGCCATTAATCAAAACATGCAGCAAGGAAAGTGAGAGCCGCAGCCTGAACAGTTAGGTAAACACAGAGTGAAGCTAATAAAAACCTATCTCGCTTTAAAACCACCACTGTGTTTACTTTTGCAACTAAGATAAACATTATGATAAAATTAAAATTGTATAAAAAAATGAGGTTTGCTCACAATGACCAAAGTAAATATATAGCAATTGCACATTCATTTTATGTTTCTAATCTGACATTAAAGAACTTTTAAAGTTCAGTTACGAAAAATCTTCAAGATTTAGAAATTTGGATCTGATAAATAATAGTCTCTAGAAAAATTAAACACATACATATGCACACATATAAATTTTAAATACTGGAAAATTTGCAGTAAGTTGTAAGAATTTTTAAGAATTAAGATATAAATATGACGGCAGATCCTTTTATTTTACTTTATTTTTAAAAATTATTTATTTATTCATGAGAGACACAGAGAGAGAGAGAGGCAGAGACACAGGCAGAGGGAGAAGCAGGCTCCACGCAGGGAGCCTGACGGGGGACTCGATCCTGGGTCTCCAGGATCACGCCCAGGGTTGGAGGTGGCGCTAAACCGCTGAGCCATCCGGGCTGCCCCCTTTTTAAAAAAATAAGATGGCCAACTACCATATTTTAAATTGGCAGTGGGAAATGACTGAACTGTAACAAAAAATGAGTAAATGCTTGAGAAAGTTGGAAAATAAATTTTAAAATGATTAATATAAGATAGAATACAAATGCATATATATATCTATGTGTATCAAACGAATCAACTGTTTTTAAAACGTGGTCTTCCAATTGTATTATTTTCCTCCAACACTATCTTATTGATTGCTAAATAAAGGAGGAAACTTTGCTAAGTTAACACATAGAAAACTATGGGCAATCCTCAGTTCTATGAGTTATAAGAGAAGAAAACACTCTATGTTTGAAAACTGCATAGTTTCTTTCCACAAACAGACATCCAAGATTTAGCTAAAAACCCAGGGATATAGCACTTGAAAAATAACAATGCATAGTATTCCTAGAGCATCCAACTTAGATAGTATTTTCATACACACGACCTCATATGACCCTGATATTCATGTTGAAAGGTAGGCAGGAGGTATTATTAACCCAATCTCTGCACTCACAAGAACTTACAGTTGTATTTCTACTGTATTACTGCAGAAATTTTGAATAAGCAGTTAAACCTCACTGAAACTCATCTTTATTTAGCTTTAAATAAATATGGTTCTAAATAGAGCCCTAATTCAGAGTTGTGGTGAGAATTAAGTAAGTTAATGGAACTGAATGCTTAACTCAGAACCTGGCATAAGTAATCAAACATATATTAGTTACTATTTTATTTTTGAACAGTATAATAAAGTAGTTTAAAAGATTTTGCTTTTAATAAGATGATCCTCGATTCAAAAGATTTTGCTTTTAATAAGATTATCCTCGATTCAAAACCAAAGATGTACCACTTGTCTTTGGGCAAGTTAACTAAACTCTCTAGTTCTGAGCTTCCTGATCTATGAAATGGGTATAGTTAAATAAGATAATGCATATGAAAACCCAGTACAGTATGTAGGATATAATAAGTAATCAAACAATATTAAATATTGTCAGTATTGATGGAATGATCTAATAACTTACATAAATAAAAAAAGTCACTAACAAAAATTAAAGGGCAAATGAAGAGCTGGGAAAAACAAAGATTAATATTTTTAGATATCTGTAACTTTTACAAAACAATAGGAGACTGAAACTCAGCTGAGGTTATGGACAGGTAGTAAGCAAAAGATAAAATGCCAATAATCAATAAACACTAGAAAAGCACAAGACGTCTCTAATGGTTAAATACAAAAACTAAGAATGAGATATTGATTAAATAATTAAAATGATCTGGAAATGATCAAAAAGAACTGGAAAACAACAGAACAAAAGGCTTGTGAGAGTCTTCCAGCCTTCTGGAGGAATTCTGGCAAAATCTAAGAAAAGACTAACTACATATGCTCTCTGACCTTGTAAATCCACTTCTGGGAACTCATTAGAAAAAAATAATCAGTCATATGTGCAAATTTATGTACAATTATATACAGCACTCTTTGTAATAATACAAACATAGATAAGGCCTAGACGTATAGGATAAGAATTGCTTAAGAAATTATGGTACATTATACAACAAAATACTATAAATATAAAATGATATGGAATCAATGTATTTACTAAAGTGGAAAATGCTTATAAAATATAGTTAAATTTAAAAATAGCAGGATACATCATAAATGGTATGAGCCTTGTTTTGCAAATAAAGTATAGAAGAGATCTGGGAAGCCTGGGTGGCTCAGCAGTTGAGTGTCTGCCTTTGGCTCCTCCAAATTCCAGGATCCAGTCCTACATCAGGCTCCGTGCAGCAGGGAGTCTGCTTCTCCTTCTGCCTGTGTTTCAGCCTCTCTCTCTCTCTCTCTCTCTCTCTCTCTGTGTGTGTCTCTCATGAACAAATACATAAAATCTTAAAAAAAAAGAAGAAGAAGAAAAAGAAGACAAAGAAATCTGTAAATAGAGTAGCATGGTATTACTGAAAAACAAATGGATTCCTTTAATAAGTGGATAAACACTGAATATAGCAAGACGATGAAATATTTATTATTCAGTGCTAGAAAGAAATCAACTATGAAGCCGTGAAAAGATATGGCGGAAACTTAAATGCATATTATTAAGCGAAAGGAGTCAATCTGAAAGGGCTACATACTGTATGATTCCAACTATATAACATTCTGCAGAAGGCAAAGTATGGGGAGGGATGGATGAATTGGTAGAGCAATAGGACTTTTACAGTAGTGAAACTTCTCTTTATGGTACTACAATAGTGTATATTGTCATTACATATATATGTCCAAATCTGTAGAATGTATAATAGCAAGAGTGAATCCTAATGCAAATTATGGACTTTGAGTGATAACGGTGTGTCAATTTAAGTTTATCAATCGTAACAAATGTACCACTCTGTTGGGGGATGTTAATAGTGGAGGAGGTTGTACATGCGTGGTGATCAGGGATACACAGGAACTCTGTACTTCTGCTCAAATTTGCCGTGAACTTAAAAATACTCTAAAAAAAGTTCATTCATAAATAAAAAAAAAAATTGATCAAACACTGGGCTTGACAATAAAAACAGAAAGAAATGTATCAAAAGGCAAAAAAATACATTTCTTCAAAACTCTATTATAAGAATCTTTTAATAAAAAAAGAATCTTATTAATAGTAAATATTTTATTTAAAAGTCTATTTGACTGTGACCGGGTTACTGTGGAGAACTGGGCACTCTAGGATCCTGAAAAGCTTTGAAAGACATGATAGCTTTACTTTCATAGGCAGGGAAGCCTGTATGTAATCATTCCTTTACACAAAAGTGCATATATTATGCAATTTCTTCCAGGATGATGCTGTAAACTTCTAGTATTAAAAGGGAAAGAACTGAGCTTTCTTGGGCCTAGGAAGACTGTATGTTATACCAACGATCTCAGTGGTTGCTGTGTAAGACCTAACCAGACTCAAGGAGGTAAGAAAATACTATGCTAAAATACACCCCATCTTCCTGGTCCTGTAGCTATGGGAATTTTTTAGAAGATTTTATTTATTTATTCATGAGAGACACAGAGAGAGAGAGAGAGAGAAAGGCAGAGGCACAGGCGGAGGAAGAAGCAGGCTCCATGCAGGGAGCCCGACGTGGGACTCGATCCCGGGTCTCTAGGATCAGGCCCTGGGCTGAAGTTGGCGCTGACCGCTGAGCTACCCGGGCTGCCCAGCTATGGATATTCGATAAGATTGTGTAACCTTGTCTCATTAAACCATAAAGAGGGGATGTGTGTGCATGTGAACTGTTTTTTCACTACCTCTAATCTAAAATATTACAGCTACACAATTACTTAATGGGACCACATACAGGTTCTTTCAGAACACACAGTTAAAATTTCTTCACTCCAGTTCAAGGAGCAACATCTGTGAAAAGTTATAATAATATTTTAAAGTTGTTTGAAACAATGTGTTAGAACTCTTTGCTTTCAAAAGATACTCATCACATGGAAGTCTAAATCATATCTGAGCCTTGTATGAGATATATCAACCCACATATTTTTACATGTTAGCATGCAGAAGCAAAGACTATACAAAAGTATCTGAAGACTAGACAAGTATTTCTTTGCAATTTTGGCCTAAATTAATTAATTAATTAATTTAAAGATTTTATTTATTTATTCATGGCAGACACAGAGAAAGAGGCAGAGACACAGGCAGAGGGAGAAGCAGGCTCCCTGTGGGGAGCCTGATGTAGTACTAGATCCCAGGACCCCAGGATCATGACCTGAGCCAAAGACAGATGTTCAACCACTGAGTCACCCAGGTGCACCTGGCCCAGATTATTTTAATGTTTTTATCATGCCATTGAGATTATGTTGAACTGCTCCTTTTGGGATGTACCAATGTGTGCTAATCACTAGAATTCTCTTAGAAAGTGATCCTGCTGCTCCCAGCAGGGCCATATGTTGGACAGGCAGGAAGTTTCCTAAGTAGTAGCATTGTGGGGCATGGCAGAGGAAGCTTCCATATATGCACCAATTTTCTTTTCTTGAGGTCTCATTTACACACTAATTTTTTTTCATGAGATACATCAATGCCTAATATTCTATAATTATGGTTAAAGGCTTTTATATTTCTAAAATCAATATTTGAGAATTTTGAGAGCTCATATTCCAAACTAAAGCCCTGGAGAATATTATCCCTTGGACTGTTACTAAGCCTTTTCTAGGAGGGGAGAGGCCAATTGCATGAGGATGCTATGCTTAAGCACATTTGAGAAGTCAAATGAATTATTTACTATGGGCTTCTCAGAGCCTTTAAAATATAAATCTCCAAGTTCTACGGGTTGGAACACATGCAAATGTGGAAGCTATGGTATACGGCCATATACAAACTTATTTGAATATGGAACCCCTTACAGAGTACTTGATAAGATCTCCTTTACATATTCTACATAATGAAGTCTGTTAATGGTATTGTAAATAATGAATTCTGGACTCATTACCATCTAACTTCAATAAACATTTTGAATTTCTTCCTACCAAACCTCAGAGTTGGGGGCCTTGTGTTCCTATTTATATATTTAGCTCTTCTCTTGGCCATAGGGACTAAGGTATTTTATTTTATTTTATTTTAATTTTATTTATTTATTTATTTATTTATTTATTTATTTATTTATTGTTAAGGATCACTGAAGAAGGAGTTCAAAATTAAGTTAGTGCTGTTTCTGACAAGAATAATAAGAACTTTATACTCTAGCTTTAGTAACAAGACCTGTATGATATATCCCTTTGTATGATTCCCTTTCTTGGTCTCTAGCATAATCCTCATTTGGTTACATCAGGGCTTGGGTCCCCCTGGCCACCTTTCCACAGGGTTGGAACCTTAACTCTTAGACAAAGTTTTCATTTATAGGTCTCTTGTTCAGATGCTAATTTCAGTATCTCTTAAAACTAGTTTGCTTTCAAGAAAGAGAACCTAAAGGGTTGAGAAACAGAACAGCTAAAAAAGTAAAGCAAAAATTGGGAGAAATGGGCTGAAATAGCTGAAGATGTGACAAGCAGGAAAATGCTAATTAAATTATCTAATCTGAGCATTTTGCTCATTGATTGATTTTATTAACTGGTTGCTAATTTCAGTAAGACTGGGACACTGACTCAATTTAGTCAAATAAGTAAATAATGAATGGATTAATTAATCAATTAGTTAAAATAATCCCACTAGTCCACCTGGCCATAACTGACTTAATGTCATACAGAATGCTATAAATAGACTTTTATTGTATTCACTCTTTTAAAATGTTGCAAGAATTAATAAAAGCTCCTAAATTTTAAACAAATCATACCGTGATTATTATATTGTATTATAAAGCATGACCTCGTTAAAAAGTTAAACTGAGTGCCTAATAAAGCCTGAGCACAGTGATATTAGATATGTATTGTGCCCTTATATATTTAGAGAGTAATTTTATAATGTTCTTGTTTATACTCAGTATTTTACCTGATATTAATAAAGTATATAAACATGAAAGTAATTTTACAATTTCCATAGTCTTTTTCAGCTGGTTCATTTTGTTTAATACATAGGATTAAAAACTCATACTGAGCAACTCTATAAATTTCAAGTTATGTAAGATAGTAAATAACAAGGAATATACACCATATGGCTATGTTGAATAAATCTTAAGTGCTGATGCTAGCTGACAGACAAGGCTGAGTGCTCCCCAAATATCATCATATTGTGTGGATTAGTCACACTACAATTTTTAATGAATATTTATCAATATATAACACATTCAAGGAGTTCAGAGTCTTACTAGAAGTGGGAACTCTTCAAAGATCTAAAAATATTCCTTAAAAGAAAAGCATCTATATTTACCATAAAAAGGCAAAATAGCACTACAATTCTGCACCTCAGGACTGCTAACACATGCCAATTTAAGCTATTATCCCTGTGAGCACTCTATGTAAGTTTCAGTATGTTTTCAATTTTCTAGTTTCCTGTGTTTCAAGAGAATGAAAGTTGTATTATTGGGAATCCAAAGTTGTACAACATTAAGCAGTCTGAAAGTGAAGTTTGAAAAAAAGGAAAAAGAAACTAAGTATAGTAGCTTTAGATAATTTTAAATGAATATATCTAAGAAGATGCAAAAAGGACCAAAATATCGGAGTTTTCTCAACAATGATATTTTATAACTCTTAAGCTCTTGACTTTAAAAAGTCTTAAAATAGGGAAGACAGAAGAAAAGTCTCTGGTGATGTGAGAAACGAAAACGCTAAGATGTGGGGCAAGATAAGTCTGAATTTTTAACAAGATAGTGCACAGCCACCTTGGTATGACCTCCGAGCAACCATCATCATCAGCCTCATCACACTCCTAGCCTTCTGGTTCTCTCCACACCATCACTTACACATTCTACCTGGGTGCATGCTCACAGGCTGTTTCCTCAGGATTTTAAACCCTCTGCTCTCTACTCCACTATTCTACTTCTCTTTACCCGTCAGATTGAACTCAGATGATTCCTCAAGCCCCACCTCCCTTGCCATGCTTTCCCTAAATCCTGAAATCCTCGAAAAGTTTGCAATTATATATTGATGTAATGATATAATTAATGCTCGTCTTCTCTCATATACAGTAAGCTTTATGATATCAAAGCCTGCCTCAGCGGTATGTCTCCAGTACTCAACATGTAAGCATTTGTTAAATGAATGAATGGTGAATAAAGGAGGGAAAACCATAGTAATTTTTTTCTTCTCGACAAACAGCTTCTACTGTGTATTTCTTTAGTCAATAGGAGATGAGGAAATGACATTGTAAGGGACTGACAAAATATCTGTAATCAAGCATATTCTTAGAATTGAAAACAAGTAATGAAGTCAAACTTTCCTGATAAATTTAATGGCATATAATGGTTAACATGCCATGGTATCGTAAACCATAAACTCAAAAGTTTCTGTGCAATTTTTCCTCACTAGAAGTATAAAAAATCATATCAACACATTCATTCTCAGTTTAATTTTTTTCTACTTAAACATGGATAAGAATATAAAGAAAAACAATATGGTAAGATACTGGGCAACCCTGTCAGGACCCCTCTCACTTCTGAGATCTTTCTCTGTATCTTTACTTAATAAACTTCTATCTCTTTAATAAAATTATATATATATATATATATATATATATATATATATATATATATATATAGTAGGATACCTTTGTTTAGATCTAAAATTAGGTAGTATTCAGAATTTTGAAAACTCTTGATAATGGTCATCTAAGAGTTATTTCTATTGAATGTCCTTAGAACATACACTTAAGGATATATACAACCAAATATTTCATGTGCTTTTATCATGAAGTGCAGGTTTATAAACAGGCATATTTTAGTACAGTAAACTGAAAGGAAACACCATTAGACAAACAGCTTCATAAACATTAGTGATTGGTTGATGTAGAACTAACAGTTTAACTTAGTAAGATAATAACATTAACAGTAATAGGACAACAATAATAATTAAACTAATTTAATGGCCAAGTTTGGTGAGATGTATCTACTCATCCATGTAAAATAAAGACAGCTCTCACTCTTATGAACAATGGAGAATATGTTATTCATTAATCTACAGAATAATTATTTAAAACTCACAATGTGACCTTGAATAAGTTCCTTAAATTTTCTGTACTTTTGTGCAATCCAGTTTTTCATTATTTGACAGAATTGGGCTAATATTTCCATAGCAAATAGTTCCCACTTAAGATGGGATCATTACTTTTTAGAGTAAACTCAAGGACTTAGAAAATTACATTTGTCTTCGGCCACAAAATATTTTTAAGACATAGAGAGTGACACTTTTTTTAGGAATCACTAAACACACAAGACTAAGTATAAAAGCTGTGACCATTCAAATGCAGTTTTAGCTTCCTGTTTTTTGTTAATTTTTTAATATGGCTAAAGAGTAATTGTTTTCATGTAAGGATGGGATTTTACTTTGTTACAATGATAGACATTTGATAATCTATTGAGAAATTATCTTCATTATAGCATTTACATTGTTGACAAATCAATGTGCTAAATTTTCTTGTGTGAAAGATATCTAGTTGTTCACTAATCATATTGCCATTCATTCATTAAATGGTGTTTTAGAGCCCAGACACTATGAAAAGTCACCTCTGATTTGCCTGGCTCTTTTTTTTTTTTTTTTTTTTTTTTTAATTTATGATAGCCACACACAGAGAGAGAGAGAGAGGCAGAGACACAGAGACACAGGCAGAGGGAGAAGCAGGCTCCACACACCGGGAGCCCGACATGGGATTCGATCCCGGGTCTCCAGGATCGCGCCCTGGGCCAAAGGCAGGCGCCAAACCGCTGCGCCACCCAGGGATCCCTGCCTGGCTCTTTATATCTGAAGAAAAACCTGTTATCTTTCTACCATAGAAAAATGTAGAAAGGAGCTAACAAATGGTCAGAATGGAGAAACTGAACAGACTTTGGGGTCTTTACGTGGTTTCACTAGTTTAATCTTATTCCTGAAGTTTTAGGCATAATTTTTATCAGAAGCAAATACATGAGGTTCGATTTCACTTTTCCACCCTTAATACAACATAAACAATATATTTTAAAGATTTTTAAAAATTTATTCATGAGAGACACAGAGAGAGAGGCAGAGAGAGGCAGAGGGAGAAGCAGGCTCCTGGTGGGGGGCCCGATAAGAGACTTGATTCCAAGACCCCAGGATCACGCCGTGAGCCAGAGGCAGACATTCAACCACTGAACTACCCAGGCATCTCAAACGATATATTTTAATAAAAGCTTATAGAATATGGTAGAAATTCCCATATTATTTGTTGGTCGCATTTTATGCTAAAAATCGTATTATATATTTGATTGTTTAGTATTTTTATTGGTACAAATAACTTTACTACAAAGTTCTCTTGTATATTTAATATACATAGTTGGCCCAGAAATTTTAAAAGTATATTTGCCAATGATTCACTTCTACCAGCTGAAAAACAATGCAATTTTTATTAAAGTCAGCTAAATTATAATTACGAATTCATAATTCTATTTCTTTAATTCATAAGGAACTAGGTTATTATACTTTTTAACCATGAAAACAACGTAAATATTATACATAAGTACCACATTCTGATTTTCTATTGCCATTCTAGTGAGATAGGATTAGAAACCCCATTGATTAGTTATAAGCATACCTCCCTAACTAACACAGATCAAAAGTGCATTGCACGTTCACATAAAATGACCTAAAACCACTCCGACCTATGGTATGACTTAAAAATTTGGAATATAATTCCAAAGATTCCAATTTAAAACCTTAAGGCTGATGTCCTCCCCTCACTCTGTTCTTGAAATGACAAAATTATTTGTGTATATCTCTGTCTCTCAATAGAATATAAGCCCCTTCAGGCAGTGGATCCAGCACAGGCTTTCAGATAAAACAATAGTTGTGCTGCTCTGGAAAAATAATTACATAATTCTGAATCTGAGTTGTTTTTCATTTGCAAGAAGGATAAATTAACATTGACTCTGTAGGATCTATGTGATTTTCAAATGAGAGATCCCATAAAACATTTAGCACAATTCTTATTTATTTTGTATCTCTCTCTTTTTCCATACCTTTTCACTATACCAATGACTGTGTATCACAATAAATGTTTAAATAAATTTAAAAATTACCATGATTTTGTTTTATGGATTAGTATTAGTATAGATTAGTACATACACAGATTGGCATACATTAGTATTTATTTTTTTTGAGAGTACAAAGTAACTCATGGTATTTAGAAATGTACTAAAATTTTTACATTGTGGAATATTCATAAATATATAAACTTAAAAATAATTTTCAGATAGACATCTGTATTTTTAACCTTATATTTTTCATGAATTTTAATTGTCAATACCTAATAAATGTGTAAGGAATTTATTGCTGAATCATGTTCATGTTTTGAAAGTAGTTAAAAGTATAATAAAATCATAGATATTGGGAGATTTTACAAATCATCTAGTTCAAGCTTTTCATTTTACAAATGAGAAAACTAAATCCCAGAAAGGGGTAATGACTTGTACAAAATCCATTAGATATAATTTTTTTTAAAAGATTGTATTTATTTATATGAGAGAAAAACAGGAAAAGGAGTAGAGTGGCAGAGGGAGAGGATGAAATAGGCCCAACAGTGAGCAGGGAGCCCAACACGGGACTCCATCCCAGGAATCTGGGATCCTGATCTGAGCCTAAGGCAGACACATACTCAAGTGAGCCACCCAGGTGCCCCTGACATAAATAGTTTCGAAATTAAATCAGAGTACCTCTGATCTTCCTTTCCTCCACTTTGTTTTTGAGATGCAGAGCTGGAGAAGCCAAGAAAAGCCAGAGAAAAAATATGGAAGATGCCCAGTGGGAATACTAGCAGGGACTAGAGGCCACAGAATTGGTCAAAGAGGGCTTAGGACACTAAAAAGTTTTGAGTTAGATGCCAATATCTTTTCAGCCCTAAGAAGTAAATATCCACACCTGCATTTGTTTGGGAGCATACAGCTAGATTATATTTGTCTAACTGATATACATGAGAAGTTATCAGAAAAAAGAGATGTTGAGGAAGTTAGGGAATAGGTAGTAGTTTAAATGTAAAAACATAAAATAAGGATTAATCATCAGTATTTGAGAATGCCTTATTTTAAGTTTTTCACAGTTAAGAGCTTGTTTTTATTTTTTGTTTTGTAGAATCTTTCTAATGTTTTTGATTAAAGAAAGTGGGAAAGAACAAGCACTTTAAACTTTAATGGCCATAAAATTTCAGCCTCTGTATTCAAAATGGAAAAACAAAACCCAAAAGTATGCAAAAAAAAAAAGATAAAAACAAAACATATAGTTTCTCTTTCTGCTTTATCTGGGCAAGGGAAGAGGAATTGCAAAGCAGGGTATCAGCCACTCAACATCTGATTGATAAATGCTAAACTAAATTTCCTTTCATCTTTAAAATTCTTCCTGACATCTAACATATGTTTTTCATTTCTTCTAAGGGCCAGTTGAGCCTAAAGGTCCAAAGTAATATAATTAGCAGACAATTCAAAGAAGCTGATATGGTTTATATCAACTTTTAAAGAAGTGAAAATATACAAAATAAGTACTGGCATGATTCTCAAAACACAGAAAAGGAACACAACATTAATTGCATATACTTGGTAGAAACAACATGCTGCACTTATTAAAAAGTCTAAATACAATATTTAGTCTTGATTCAGATCTAAACTTTTTTCATCTCTGTACCATGTGTAATGGAAACCTGTTTAAGCGGTATCGTATAATCAGAAAATGTTAGTAACTTCAAAACCTTGTATATCATTCACGCACAGAGTGAGAAGACCAAAGGTGCAACTCTCTAATGTAAAACCAATATATCTGGGATGCTGGCTCAGTGGTTGAGCGTCTATCTTCAGCTCAGGACGTGATCCCTGGGTCATGGGATCGAGTCCCACATTGGGCTCCCTGCATGGAGCCTGCTTCTCCCTCTGCCTGTGTCTCTGGCCCTCTCTTGGTGTCTCTCATGAATAAATAAATAAAATCTTTAAAATATATATATATTTCACTCTTCCCCCAGACTCTGAAATCTTCATTAGACAAAATGATTAAACCAAAAGTTTCATGAGGACAGGAGCTGTGTCTGCTTTCTACTCTCCTCAATCCTCAACAGCCAGGTTCTGTCTGGCACACAAGTGATTTGCAACGCTCATTTGCTTACAGATTGACTGAAGGAAGTACAGAGTTTCCAGAATACTTCAAACTGCTTATTTTTTCCCATATTAATCTTAATCTAATAGTTTGGCTGCTCTAATGTTTGCAAAGTAGAAATATTTTTGGTTCATTATTTAAAAGAGATAATATAATACCTTGAACTCTATGAAACCAGCAGCTTATGAGCTAATGAATGATGATACATACAAATCACAGAGTTTAGTGCAGAGTGGATTTTTGTATGTATTGTATGAAGACACAGCGCATAAAAACATACCCGTTAATGACAGATTACGCCAATTGTGGAGAGAATAAAAACCCAATACTAAATAGGCAAACAAAAACAATTCCGCTCTTAACTGTATAATGCTTATTTCTTTACAAGAAACTTGAAAACTCCTTCCTATCAGGCTGTCAGTTTCCTGAAGGCTTTGGATTGTGCCTGTCTTGGCATCCTCATCGCCTAAAACTTTCTGCTCTCAGGATGTCTTTACACTTTTTAAAGTTTTTGAGATCCTCAAAAGCTTTTGTTTATGTGGACTATATTTATTATATTCAAAGTTAAAACCAGGAAAATTTTTTAAATCTTTATAAACTCATTTAAAAATAACAATAAACCCAACATATGATAACATATTCTTTATGAAAGATCATTGTATTTTCCAAACAGAAATTCTTGTGAAAGCAATCTTTTACACTTTTGCACATCTGCTTCAAGGCTGGCATGAATAAAAAGAGTTGAATTCTCATATGCCCCCACATTCAATCAGATCTGATATGTTGTTTTAATTAAAATATATGAAATATATTCCAAACAGGTATGGAATTGAAAAAGGGATGAGCTTGTGGATCCCCCCAGGGGTCCTCATGCCACACTGTGAAACCACTGACTGTAATATCATTTGTCATATGGCTATTGTTTAATAACTATTTACTAAGTTAATAAAAAGTTTAGCGAAAAAGAAAGAAATTCTCAGGGCATATACACATATATCCAAACATACAAATGATTTGCACATCCATTTTGTTTTCAACTGATAATTCTTTATAAATGTTGCTTTGCTGCATTAATGCTAATTATCCCAAGTCCTCAACTCATTACAACTAAATTGGGATGCAGATCAAAGGAGGGTATTCACGAAAGAGTGAAAAACTAACAATAAAGCTTGTAATTCCAAAATTTAATAGAAAGAAATAGATGACTAGGAAGGGACAATTTGAGAAAATTCCAAGCATAGCCAAATCAAGTAGCTAATTCAAACGCTATATGGGTCTGTTTAAAGCTGTAAATTAGGTTGAAACACTTTACTGAACACAAGCTGGATTTTAACATTTTTAGTATCTACATGCCATTTCTAATTAATCTATAAAAACCATGAGAAAAAACATTTTGCTTATATTTTTAGTACTTCTGCTTTAAATATTAATAGGAATTAACTAAATACCAGAGAAAATATATTGATTTGAACATTTTACACTTTCCAAAATCACAATTTTTGTTCTTTAAAAATAGCCTTAAGTAAATTCAGAAATAAGAATATAATTTTTGAGGTCAGATATTAGATTTTTAAAATGATATCTCATCATTTGGCAAAAAATAAAATGACTTACTTCTTTTCTTGAGGCTGGTGTACCTGAGAAACCATTTTCGGTTCTGTTCCAAGATTTTTTTGCATCCGCTGCCTCCTCTTTCTACTTGGTGCAACATCTGTGACATCAGGACTTGAAATAATGGAATCATCTCCTCTTAGAGTAGCTAAAATAAAATGACACAGAAATGTGACCCAATAAAATCATGCATATAATTTGTAAGCAAAAACTGCTACTTTAGCATTGATATGCAAGGTGACACTCTTTAAATATAGCACAAGTATTTTTTTAAAAATTCATGAAGAGGGAATGCCTGGGTGACTCAGTGGTTGAGCATCTGCCTTCGGCTCAGGGCGTGATCCTGGAGTTCCAGGATCGAGTCCCACATTGGGCTCCCTGCATGGAGCCTGCTTCTCCCACTGCCTGTGTCTCTGCCTCTTTCTCTCTGTGACTCTCATGAATAAATAAATAAAATCTTTAAAAAAAATTCATGAAGATTTGGTAAAGTCAACCAGTTATATTGTAAAACTTTTATACCAATAGAAAACAAAGTATATTGTACATACGGAATAATTTTATCAAAATGGTCTCTGCCTATCTTGCACAACAACCCTCCCCAAAACTTTATAGGCACAGTTTGACCTCTCAGTGTTAGAATTAGATAGAAGTGTCTTAGAGGCACCTCTAAAAGGTGTTTGAGGGGCAAATACTGCCATAGGAATAGGATAAATCAAGTTGATACTAAACAGTAATTATTAACAGGATTGGGAACTTCTGCTAGTAATCCAGAGATAATTTCATAGACTTTTCAGCCAACTGCAGGGAATAAGCACAAGAAAAAAATGTGAGAAAACACTAACAGATGTCTCTACTGTGGCTAACCCATTAAACTATACCTAAAAGTGGCTGATACACATGAAATAGAAGCAACAAAAGAAACATGTTTGATTTGTATTCCTTTACTCTCTATACACAATTTAGTTCCAAGACCTTTAGGGGAGTTCAGAATTCCTTCACCTAATACATAGTGTATTTATATAAATACATATTTATATAAAACAGCTCCTTTGCCATTGGTAAATAATGAACAATATCAATATAATTTGGACTTTGGATATCTTGCTGATTCATACGATTTTTCTCTAGCACCGTAACATTTTAAGTCATCAGGAGCAAGCTTTCAACCCAATTAAAGAAAAAGCATCAACAATGTAAAAAATCCTAAAAAACTGGAGATGAGCAGCTAAAAACCCTGTACAAGTCAATTCATTTAGCACAATAGGGGCTGGTTGAGTGGAATCAAGAACCTTATACTTTTCAACAGTTAAGCTTTCTGTTAAAGAAAGAAGTTGTGAAGATGTTTCTCTGAGTAGTTTGAATCAGATGTTCAATTTTCATGAAACGATTAGACTCCAATGTATTCTGTAACTGCCATCTACTCCATTTGAGAGAATATTTGATACAAATGGTTAGCTGACTGTGATGCTGGGTGTAAATATTGCTAGAAAGTTAATGGAGTTAATATTTCATTAGGATTATAACTAGAGAACTAACAACAACAATGTAAAGCTGCGTAGATTTTGAGTGGGCTGCCTAAACTTTAATTTTTCCCTCATTGATTCTAATATTTTTAGTGTGGAATTCTGCCAAATGAGTGGTTTATCAGCCACACATATACCACATTCTAGAAGAAAAGTGTGTTTTTTGAGTTCTTACTTGCTGCTTCTCTGAGCGACGTGAGATCACATGGACATTGTTGACCACTCTCTCGAAAGTCTTTTGGTGCTTTCTTTTTGTTCTTGAAATGGGTACCATTTTTGAGAACATATTTGGTAGACACTTTGCTATGGATTTTACACATATTTTATTCATCTTTAACCTTGTGAAGTACTTAGTATTAGTACCTTTGTTTGACTTACAAAGAAACCAAGGCATTAGGTTAAGTAATGGCCAAATCACAGAGGGTTTGATATTTTATCATATGACAACTAAAAATTATATCTCCCTAGTCGATAAAGTATTCCTTGACCAAATATTAACTGAATACCAACCAAAGGATATTTTACTCTCCAAAGTTATTTAAGTCATGAAGGTACTAAGTTCTACTACATTTCTCATACATTTTACTATTTCTCTGAACACATTCAAGCTGAACATCTTCCCTAATTTTATTAAGCTATGAGATGACTATGGAAGATAAATAGGGTTTCCTGATTTCTGCCCCAATCTGCTCTCACCTGAGGTTTACTCAATGACATAAGCAATTAACAAAGTACGGGCTTGCCTATAAATAAAGCTATTAAGAATGTCAGGGTCAAAACACACTGCAACTGTAGACAGACTTGAAAAATGAAAAAATAATTACACTTAATGACATGTTGGACGTACAGGACATAATGCTAGTTTAAATTAAAATGTTAAGGTAAAATTAAAAAATAAAGTTATCAAAAAGGTCTGCCATTCATTTCAGAATTTTTTTAAATTTTTATTTACTTATGATAGTCACACAGAGAGAGAGAGAGGCAGAGACACAGGCAGAGAGAGAAGCAGGCTCCATGCACCGGGAGCCCGACGTGGGATTCGATCCCGGGTCTCCAGGATCGCGCCCTGGGTCAAAGGCAGGCGCCAAACCGCTGCGCCACCCAGGGATCCCTCATTTCAAAACTCCAAATAATGACTTAACATATTTGCACTCAAAAGCATGCTTTATATGTAATATTGTTATACTATGTGTTATAAGGTTAGAATTTACTTTAAAATACAATGCAATTATATGTATATTGTTAGAGTGAGCTATAACTCAGGTGTTGATAGCATCTACTCAAAAAATGAACAGTCCATATAGTTGAGGGTCCATTTCTAAATTCTCTATTCTGTTCCATTGATCTATGTGTCTGTTTTTCTGCCAGTACCATACTGTCTTGATGACCACAGCTTTAAGTCAGGAATTGTGATGCCTCCATTTATGGTTTTCTTTTTCAACATTCAGGGTCTTTCTGGTTCCATAAAAATTTTAGGATTATTTGTTCCAGCTCAGTGAAAAATGCTTATGGTATTTTGATAGAGATTGCACTGAATGTGTGTAGACTGCTTTGGGAAGCATAGACATTTTAACAATATTTATTCTTCCAATCCATGAGCATGGAATGTTTTTCCATTTCTTTAAGTCTTCCTCAATTTCTTTCTTAAGTGTTCTAGAGATTTCAGAAATCCTTTACCTCTTTGGTTAAGCTTATTTCTAGTTATCTTATGGTTTTTGGTGCAATTATAAATGGGATCAATTCCTTGATTTCTCTTTTTACTGTTTCAATGTTAGTCTATATGAATGCAAATCACATCTGTGTGATTTTATATCCTGTGACCTTGCTGAATTCCTGTTATCAATTCTAGCAATTTTTTGGTGGAGTCTTTTGGATTTTCTATATATAGTATCGTGTCATCTGCTAAGACTGAAAGTTTTCTACTTTTTTGCTGATTTGGATGCCTTTTATTTCTATTTGTTATCTGATTGCTGAGGCTAGGACTTCCAGGAGTATGTTGGACAAGAGTGGTGAGAGTGGACATCTCCTGTCATATTCCTGACCTTAGGGAAAAGCTCTCAGTTCTTCCCAATGAGGATAATATTCACTATGAATCTTTCATATATGGCTTTTATGATGTTGAGGTTATGTTTACTCTCTCCCTACATGGTGAAGGGTTTTAATTAAGAAAGAATGCTGTATTTTGTCAAATGCTTATAGTCAACTAATCTTTGACAAAGCAGTAAAGAATACCCAATGGAAAAAAAGGACAGTCTCTTCAACAAGTGGTGTTGGAAAAATTGGATAGCCACATGCAGAAAAATGAAACTAGACCACTTTCTTACACCATACCCCCAAAATAAACTCAAAACAAAAAACTCAAAACTCAAAAAAGACCTAAATGTGAGAAAGGAAACCATCAAAATCCTAGAGGAGAACACAGGCAGCAACCTCTTTGACTCTAGCTATAGCAACATCATATTAGACATGTCGCTGGAGGCAAGGGAAACAAAGGCAAAAATGAACTATTGAAACTTCATCCAGATAAAAAGCCTCTGCGCAACAAAGGAATCAATCAACAAAACTAAGAGGCAACCTAAAGAACGGGATAAGTTATTCACAAATGACTTATCAGGTAAAGGGCTAGTTTCCAAAATCAATATAAAGAACTTATCAAACATCCAAAAATCAAAAAATCCAGTCAAGAAATGGGCAGAAAACATGAACAGATATTTCTCCAAAGAAGATATACAAATGGCCAACAGACACATGAAAATTTTGCTCAAGATCACTCGGCAACAGGGAAATACAAATAAAAATCACAATAAGATACTACCTCACACTGGTCAGAATGGCTAAAATTAACAAACATAGGAAGCAACAGATGTTGTCAAGGATACAGAGAAAGAACGCTCTTACATTGTTGGTGGGAATGCAAACTGGTGCGGCCACTCTGGAAAACAGTATGGAGTTTCCTCAAAAAGTTAAAAATAGAACTACCTTATGATCCAGTAATTGCACTGCTTGGTATTTATCCAAAGAATACAAAAATGGTCATTCAGCACATGCACCCCAACATTTATAGCAGCCAAAATATGGAAAGAGCCCAGATGTCCATGAACAGGTGAATGGATAAAGAAGATGTGGTATATTTGTACAATGGATTATTATTTAGCCATCAAAATGAATAAAATCTTGCCATTTGCAAAAATGTAGATGGGGCTAAAGAGTATTATGCTAAGTGAAATAAGTCAGTGAGAGAAATACAAATACCACATGATTTCACTCATATGTGGGATATAAGAAACAGAACAGATGAACATAGGGAAAGGGAAGGAAAAATAAAACAAGATGAATAGAAAGTGAGGCAAACCATTAAGAGATTCTTAACTATAGGAAACTGAGGATTGCTGGAGGAGAGGTGGATTGGAGGGATGGGCTAACGGGGTGATGGGCGTGGAGTAGGGCATCTGATGTAATGAGCACTGTGTGTTGTAAGCAACTGATCACACAATTCTACACTGAAACTAATAATACACTACATGTTAACTAAATTGAATTTAAATTTAAAAAATAAAAAATAAATACCCCGCCTAGGATCAGATTGTTGAGATTCTAAAAATAAAGTCCATACTCCTGAGGGGGATACTAGAGGCACTTTTGTTGTTTGTGTATCAATGAATAATAGACAATTTATTAATTGGTATACTAAGTGACAAAAATGTGTCTCTTAGTGAACACAAGGCATGAAAATAAGCATGATGAACATTGCATATGGGCTCTTATGAGTGAAATTAAATGCATTCCAGATATACAAATTAACTAAAATATTTCAGAGATATCTCTTCACCATTTTATTAAGAGACTACAATCCACTGAGGTCTGTTTGCAAGGAAGGAGGGGAGAGAAAAAAGAGATATGCTAAATAAATTTGCAACCTTTCTAATCTAGGCAGAAGATTATGAATTCAATATTGACCGTGTTGTTTTTCCCTGAGATTTCACCTCCAGAATTCTCAGTTTTTACTATTATGATCAGTCTCTGTCATGACAATGTGTCTTTCACCATTTCCAGGATTTTTTTTTTTTTTTAAAGAAAACGAAAGAGAAGAAAAAGCTATTGCCAATGAACTTACTACAGCTGATTCACCAATGTGCAGAGCTGTGGGATGAATTTCAAGTTCCCATTTAGTTCACTGAACCTAGAAAATGGGGAATCTTTACACAAGCCTTGTTATTGTGAAAGGTGGCTCCACAGAAAGCCACACTTCTTCTCATCTGACAGAAGAACTGCAGGAGTTTGGCAGTGGTGCTTCAGACATGAGAGGCAATGCTGGCTTCCCGGAGTACTCTCAGTGTCTCAATGTCCAGACAAAATGACACTGTTGGCTAAACTGCCAGCAATCTGCATAAATCTCATGAGTTAAAGTACCTGGTAAAATGCTGGCTCAACTATGTGCTCCCTCCCTTCCAGCACAGCCTACTTCAGTCATCTTGATTAGCCCTAGCAACTCCAAACTACAGCAACCTCTCCTTTCTCTGGAAGGTTTTTACAGGTTGAACCAGTCACTTCACAAATACTATATTATTGTACTATTCTCTTTTTACGTGTATCTCTTATCTCTTTTATTAGATCAAGAACTGTGAACACCCTTCAGCTAGAGGCTATGCCCTATACTTTGATATATCCTTAATATATTACCCAACAGGGTTATAATGAGAAATATGAAATACAAAGACTTCAACTTCCTTTTTCAAATGTATATTTTATTTTTTAAATCAAATTTTATTTATTTATGGCCCTATAGATGGGATGTGGAGAAAAGTAGAATCAGAAGATCCGGATCTGCAATGGACCAGAATAGAGAACCCAGAAATGCGCCCTCAACTCTATGGTCAACTAATATTCGACAAAGCAAGGAAAAAGGACAGTCTCTTCAATAAATGGTGCTGGGAAAATTGGACAGCCACGTGCAGAAGAATGAAACTAGACCATTCTCTTACAAGTTGAGAGGAATTTAGATTAATTTGAAGAACTTCTAGGCTGTCATCTACAGCTTAATACAGACATTAAAGTAAAACAATTTTTAAAAATCCCTCAAAGTAAGAGGGATTCATGGTTTTCTAAATTCAAAAGAACCCAACTGTCATGGAACTATTATCTGTTGTTAATATACAGTAGCTCATCTGCTATGGCTGTTTTCCACTATTTTAATCATTTATTCATTTCACAAATGTGTCTTAGCTGTTTACATTCAGCAAGTCATTAAGTTTTATTTCAAAAGATAAAAAAAAATTTAGAGGAAAACCCAAAATCCAAACCTTAAGATACTTCCCTAAATAAATCCGAAACTGCAAAAAACAAAAGCAAAAAACAAAAAACCCCACTATTTCTTTTACCAGGGAAAAAAAATGCACCAATGACTTGGGCTCCTTCAGGTTCTGTAGTTTGTCTTACTGACAGGTATAAAGATAAGCAAAAAAGAGGCTGAGATAAGGTAGGTCACACCATACTTCAATGAGCGGTATCTTAAAGTGGCCTATCTAGAGGTAGGAAATTTCTAATCTGACCAAACAAGCAAACATTATTTTCCCTCACCATTCATCAAAGAGCCCTTTTTCAAATCTGTAATCAGCTGTTACCCAGTTTTCACAATCTAATCTGAATAAATAATGACCACCTTACACAAAAGGTCAATGGTTTAACTTATTAAATCAGCAATCACCAAGCAGACTGATAATTAACATCACACTAAACACTTAAAAGAGAGTGTGTGTATCTATATCTATATCTATATCTATATCTATATCTATATGTGTATCTATATACTTTTCCAAAAGTCAGCCTCCTCTATTAATCAGCCCAGCTGGAAGTAAGACTTAATGACAAATACCTATTGACATTAGGGAACTTAAGAGGTCATCTTTGGAAATCAATACTCTCAATGTCAGAGGCAGGATGAGCCACTAAAGTACAGAATGTAAAAGTATTCACAGCATTTAAAATTTTTTTGAATATATTAAGTATTATTCTATACCTACAAAACAATGTGAGTTTTAAAAAATATTTTTAAAAAATTTAACACCAAATGAAGTCAAACCTTAAAGATTCATTCATTCCTTCACTTATTCAATAAATATTAAGTGTTTTCTATGTGTCAAGGACTACCCTGAAGACACTACCACCAGATACTCAGAGTTTACAGTTGAGTAGAGCAGGACAGTACTATTTGCAAGAAAACCATAAGTCACATAAGCAATTATAAAGGAATTAATTTGAAAGTTCTAAAGTAGGTGCAGCTTTCCAATCTTTTATTATTTTTTCCAAATTAATCTGTGAACCTTCAATTTTTCTTTTCCATTATTAAGCACTAATTGTTAACTTGATTTCTTATATTACCTTTCTTCTTATATGGATATTTCTTTTGAAAGGATAATCATCAGTATCAGATGGCTGTGAAGCAGATTTCCCATAAGAGAAAATTAAAAGGTTAGCTCACTCTGAGTAAACTGACAAGAAAAGGCTGGGTTTTATTTTTATTTATTTATTCATGAGAGGCACAGAGAAAGAGAGGCAGAGACATAGGCAGAGGGAGAAGCAGGCTCCATGCAGGGAGCACAATGTAGGACTCGATCCCAGGACTCTGGGCTCAAGCCCTGGGCTGAAGGCAAGCGCTCAACCGCTGAGCCACCCAGGTGTCGCAAGACTGAGTTTTAAAATCAAATATTAGGATCTTTAAGAGTGAACTCAAATAGCATTTCTAAATCGAAACTATACTATCACCTTTTTGGACAGTCCTGCATATGGCCCCACAACATCCTTGGTAGATATCACCACACTGTAATAATTTATCTAGTATTTATAAGCTTCATGAAGGCAGGGGCTAAGTTTGTCTTCTTTACTATTAGTACAAGACAGACTAGCTGGGCCTCTAAACATAATAGTAACCCATCAGTGAATATTAGTTGATTGATATAAATGCTTAAATACTAATAACTTCTTAAAAATTATTTTGAATCTATGTAATATACTATACTACTGATTAGCTATGCTTGCTGCTGCCAGTCCAGTTAACAGTAAGAAAAATAGCAGTGAGGAAAAGCAGTTTATGAAAGAACAACATTAGCCTTCAATTTATATCATTTGTAGTTAAAAATAACAAACACTGGAAAGCAATTTTAATGGTTAATGAGTTTTCAGAAAACAAAACTACAATTTTTCAGCTTTCACCAGCTTTGTAAAGTGGCCTCTGCCTGTGACCTATGTCATGAAATGTTTGGACTCAACATAAAGCTTTCTTTGTTGTACAAAGAGTCAGGTATGGTTTTCTGTCAGTGTAAGGCATTCTTTTTTTTTTTTTTTGCATTTTCCTCATAGAGATTGAAAGGTTTTCAAAATTTTCAGTTTTTTAAAAATTTGGGTCAACTTTTAATAAAACCTCAATTTTTTTACAGAGCTTAGGATTTCATTGAACTAGTATGAATGAAAAAAAAACAGACAACAAATGAAACATAAACCTGTTTTAAATAAATAATATAAGGAATCTTTCAATTTTGTTTCATTTTAAATAATGTATTACCAGTATCTCATCTACAGTGATTCTAGATTAAATGGTTATAACTAGGACAAAGCACTAGCTTAACTAGCAAGTCAAAATCAGAATAGGATGAAAGTGGCAAAAATGAAGTGCTGCATAATTAGATGCTGAAAGGGGTAGATAAGAATCACTAATCTAAAACATAGACCCCCACTTTACATATTAACAGGGTTAAAAGGGGCTTGACAAGGTTTATGTGACATAATGTACTGTGCCACTTCATATTGCCAATATCTGTTTAATCTTAGAAAATTTTGGAATAATTTTGATACATTAAGAAAAAGTTTTACTCTACTTGCACTTCTAAACACTTCTTTATAATAAGATTAATGCCTTTGTGATGTAATTTAGCCAGTTCTAGTGGTTCTATAAAGAGGCAAATAGCCTATATAAAGAGGCTAAATTTCAGAGGCTTCCCTTGAAAACTGTGGAAAGATTTTCAAAAAGATCTGTGATGCTAGATGTGTCTCAACTAGCCTTCAAACCAAATGTGATTAAGGCAATACTTTTACTAAGGATTAAAAAAGAAATTCTCTGCCAACTAGTCAAATAACTAAGATAATGTTTATACTGAGCTAATAAAATACTGCAGAAGGATCCTAAACCTTACTATTAATCCCTGACAAATGACTCTAGGCAATTCTGCAAGGGTTTTTATTTTAATCTATAAAATTAGGTGTGGAGAAGTGAGACCAAATAATTATTTCTGGTATAAAAAAATGTCCTGAAATAAATGGTGCTGGGAAAACTGGATAGCTACACATAAAAGAATGAAACTGGACCACTTTTAACATCATACACAAAAATAAAATAGATTAAAGACCTAGATGTGAGACCTGAAACCACAAAAATCCTACAGGAGAACACAGGCAGTAATTTCTCTGACATTAGCCATAGCAACATTTTTCTAGATACATCTCCTAAGGTAAGGGAAACAAAAGCAAAAATAGACTATTTGGGCTAAATCAAAATAAAAAGCTTTTGCACGGCAACAAGAACAACAAATGAATAAACAAGAAGCAGAATGAAATCTATAAAGACAGAGAACAGTTGCCCGAGGGGAGGTGAGTGGAAGCTGGGCAAAATGGGTGAAGGGGAGAGGAAGATACAGGCTTCCAGTAAGGAATAAATAAGTCACGAGAATAAATAGCACAGTGTAAGTAATACAATCAATAGCGTTGTATGGGGACAGATGGTAGCTGCACTTGTGGTGAGCACAGCAGAATGTATGTACTTGTCAAATCACTGTGTTGTACACCCGAAACTAATATAATATTGCACACCAATAATACTAAAAAAAAAATAAATAATAAAAAGCAAAAAAAAAGAGCCCTGATTCTAAAATTCGTTATGCTTTTAAAAATGGTTTTCTTGTATTATCTGAACTTCAGAAGAAAAACTAAATGCACTCTATAGCCATTCTTAGGCCTTTACTAAGTATTGGGTTAAATGTCTTACCCAAATGAGAAAGATTTTCTTCAGAAATTTTATTACCAAACACTCACATGCTTTTTTTTACATTACACTTTTGTTTTTAGTGAGCAAATTAAGCTATTTTTGTTTATAGATTTTTATTTTATTTTTCAATAAAAACCCTGTAAAGTTTTTATTCTAAAACAAATAATTATATATTCTTTTGCCCTAATATTCAAAATTAGACAACAGCAAAATAATTTAAGCATTGACTTGACAAAGAGAATAACACTAGGAAATTTATTATAGCTTATTATGAATGTATACCCCTTATGTTATATTTTCTATTCATGAAGCTTGTTAGGTAGGAGTCAGAATCACCATTAACAATCCCTGTTGGCAATGTGTTACCTTCTCATTTTCAGCAGCCTGTCTTACAGCAATCAGGACAAAGCCTTTGTAATGCCACTATCCCATATGCCAAAAGCCAAACTGCAAATTGCTCTTGATGCCTCCCAAAACTTCATCTTGCACATCCAATCAGCAACCCCTAAAAGGCTCTTAAGCTTTCCAATAATTCTCTACAACCACAGTATTTCCATAATCCCTTCCCTAGATTACTGCTATAGTTTATAAATAGCTAAAACAGTTACAATTCATTCCTTAGAAAACGTCCAGGAGAATTTTTCTAAAACCTCAAATCTGATTGATTCTTGTCCTTATTCACTGCCTTGAAGACAAAGGTAAAATTCACTAATGCACTTGAATAGATTTCTTTTCTGGATTCAATTTACATTTACAGTCTTACTAAATTTTGTCTGATATATCATTCATTCTCTCTCTCTCTCTCTCTCTCTCTCTCTCTCTCTCTCCTCTTGGACTTTGCACACATGATTTTCTTCCAGATATAATGTTCTACTGCCTACCATTCAACTGTCTGACTCTCATCCTTCCTTGTTATCTCAGTAAAGGCTTCACTGTGTCAGAAGTCTCAAATGTCGTGGTTAGCTGTCCCTCCTTTGTGCTGCCACAGCATCTTTTACTAATACAATAACTGCAATATTGGTCACAGATTTAGAAAAAATGAAGTACGGAAAATTGTTCTGGGTCTCCTAGGGTGACCATGGTGGGGTTGAAGCCTATTGTAAAGTCAGTACATATGGCAAACAATCACAATTAATCAAAACAACCCTTGAAAAAAAAAAAAAACTACCCTTGAACATTCCTTAAGTTCCCCATTCTATAGAGTAATGCATAGTGTATATAATTATGTAGAATGATAACACTCATGTCTAAATATTTCATGACAACCACAGTACCACAGTATACACTTTTGTAGAAATTGTATTTTGAAAAAAAAAATTACTTAAGGCCTTCAATAACCTCATCACTTTAGAAAGATTTGACTGGATAGCTTCCCAGCTTAATGTCATCATTTCAATCTTACGTGAAAGACGCATCAGTTCCTCTAATGCTTCCTTATCAGATTTCTCCCAATTAATTTGGCATTGTTTTCTTTCTTAGATGAAGATATCACCTTATCTGGGCCATTATTTGTCAACGGCCCCACATCTTAACGTTACCCATATGTGTTCATAAGATTTTCCTAATGATATTAACTCTTGTCAGACTTGATTTCGTCCATTACCAGTGATCACACACTTGTTAAGTGGAATAGCAGGCAAGTGGCAGAACTATGTAAAAATATAAGTTTCTTCATCCCTGGCAAAATTTATATTTTAAAATACAGATAAGTAAGGTTCAACTAAGTATGTATCTGCATAAATATATGTGTGGATTATAGGCCACTATAATTCAATAAATGACCAGTAAGTACAAATTTCAATTTTAAGGTATTTTAATCATGAAATGGTAAGTGGGGATATCATAGCATAGCAGGCCTCAAAGCGTTAGTTATACATCTTACTCCCTCTTAACTTCATAAAATAAGATTTTTCACATAGGCTTTTACTGGAATGCTTAGACATGAATTAAAATGGACAATCTGCTACTATAAACAACTAGAATTTTTTAGGCATTATAATTTTGTATAAAATGAAAAAAGAGTAGCACCTGGATGGCTCAGTTGGTTAAGCAACTACCTTCAGTTCCCATCATGATCCTGGGGTCCTGGGACCCAGCTCCACTTTGGGCTCCCTGCTCAGTGGGGAGCTTGCTTCTCCCTCTGTTCCTCCCCCACCTCATGCTCTCTCTCACACTCTCATTTACTTTCTCTCTCTCTCGAATAAATAAAATTTTTAAAATAAATAAATGAAAATAGATAAAACTGATACAAAAAAATCTTTCCAATAAAGAAGTTGCTATATATATCCCCACATTTTGATATTTATAATTATTCCACAATAAACTGACATTTCAAAAAATGGTCCATCCTATTACTGAGTATATTATAGATATTTAAAATATAATTTCTCAATGAAAATAGCAGCAAGGAAAATACTGAAGATTTTATAAGTAAAATAAAATCTAAAAGACAGCAAAACCTCTATAGTTAAATACAAACCTGAGCAAAAATAACATAATAACGGTTACCAGACATCTTAGCCAAAAAACAAGTTACAAAGGAGAAGTTTTCATAACACAGCTGGGAAAATACAGAAGCAGGAAAAAAGTCTGTACATGTGTTACTGTTCATATAGACAGATAAACAGACCTATACCTACACACACACACACACACACACACACGGAAAATAAAAATTTACAAATGCTCTAAAATAAAAGTGAGAAGCATTATTCCTAAGGCCAAAAATGAAGGGAAAAAAATGGGAAGAAACTAGGATAAATAACTTGATTAAAAAAATACAGAAACGTAAGAGTGAAAGAAACAGGGACCTTCAAGAATCAGTATTCAACAGACAATAACACACTTTCTGTAGGTCACACCTTTGCAAAGTGCTTTAAACTCACTGTCTACATAATTGCCATTGGATTTATTTGACCAATTTGAATTGCAGAGGAAAAAGATAAATTTAATGAGTTCATAAATCATTTGAGTAAAAGCTGATGTTATTTTCTTAAAGTGGAATCAGCACAAAATTTTTGCTTAACCTTCTGATTCACATAACCGATTCAATAAAAAAAAAAAAAAGGATACCTACATTCTTCTGGATATCATCTCTGATGTCAAATACTTAATAAAATATTATAAAACTACCTTTGAAAAAAAATAGATACAATCTCTACCTATAGAGGGATAATAATCCAGACACAATTAAATGGAAAATATATTGATTTAAAATATCACTTCCCTTTAGCATTTGGTATATTTTAAAAAAGGTTTAGATGGCAATTAAAAATTCTGGAAGGTTTACATTTTTTTCTTATTTCAAGTGGTTTCATGGTGCATGTTGCCAAAATTTATGTAACAATAACATTAAATATAATCCTTCAGGAGCTAGACCTTGGCTATCAGTGAGTTAGATATCAAGTCCACCATGACTCTCAAACGACTGTCTGGAATGCTAAATTTAGGGAAGTAGAAAGAGCACAAGCAAGGAAACGTAAGCAATTCAATCATAAATGATCAAGGTTGGTCAAGAGGATGGTTTGAATACATCTTACAGATATAGAAAATGAGGACTCAGAGGCAATTATCCATATAATCTGGCAAATGCAAATGCCATCTCTCAGAAAAGTAACTGGAACCTCTGCCAGAGTTAACCAGATAACTAATAACTATCTCACTATTTTGAGAGACTTGGTCTCAAATTTTCTTCTTTAGATCACAATAATACACAATAATATTAGATCTAATTTTTTTAATAGAAAAAGCAGATAGGAAAGAAAAGAGAAAAGATGAAGAGAAGAGAAAGAGAAAAGGAGGGACAGAAAAAGGAAATTTTTATCAAACTGTTATCTAAAATTAATTTACATTTTTTTCTAATCTGATCAAATGAAATATTTTAAAATATCTTTCAGATGATTATTTACTTCATCCTTGTTCATTTTTTAGATAAACAATTATTCCTCTTAAATGCAGATATCAAATGAACATTTTAAAATTGGAAAGTTAAATTGGAAATTTAAATAAACACATTTACAGACATGAAAAAAATCTTATACAATTATTCAAAAAGCAATTTGTCACTAACTTCTCAGTTACTTTAAATGTATTAATGTGCTACTTCTATGATGACAAGATGACAATAAAAATGATATTCCTAGGTTTCTAGTATCTACATGTTTCTGTTTTGATTTTAGACAATAAATTATTTTAAAATCTACTAACTCTAAATCGTTATGCTACACATGACGAGTCTAAAGATCAATAAGGCCACTTCCTCGACCTCCTTCTTCAAGTCTATACAACAACAGATTAATTTCAAAATCTGTTTCAGTAATTATAATAAAGAATATAGGGCACCCTAATGATTTAAGCCATGGATAGTTTTTTATTACTGAAACACCTGTTGCTATTTCCAAACCTATTTTCATTAAATACAGAAGAATGTTGATTTTGTTACCCGAGGACATCAAAAGCTAAGAAAACAAACTTTCTTTAACAGAACCATTCTCAGAACACTTTTCTCAACACAAGTGATTTTAACATGTTGCTCTTTCTCAGGATGGGGCTTTTATAAAGTATTTTACATTCCTGTTTCACGCTGGTGTTATTTATCTTTGATATGTTGCTAATATATAGCCATGTTTAACTTCTTCAAAACAGTAGTAATGTTAGTATGAATACATAAAACTGAACTCAGAAAAAAAAAAAAAACCTCTACAAAGCTGAATTTAAGTTTTATCAAAACTCAAGTTAAAGATGTTTCCAATTTCTCAAGAAAAGATTACTGGTTTTCAACATTGGACAACAGTCAAGACTACACTTTTGGAAAGAAAGGAAATACTACAGGCAAGCTCAGGATCACTCTGTCTTTCTGACTGGCTGCATTCTCTGGACCTCAGTACACACAATGATTTCACTCAACAAGCAGAAATTGGAGTTTGGTGTTGCTGAAATAGTTGTAATCTGCAGAACAAGATACTGGAAAAGAGAAAACTGCAAGCCCACATGAACCCCAAAAGGGGTAATCTTAAATTATTAGATGAATAATAAGTTGCATTGTACAGAACAAAACTGTATGGTCAAGTAGAAAATAGCTACTGAGGAGCCAGAACTGAGGCCTGAACAGAAATTCCATACGTCACATATGCTAGGAGATTCAGGACATCTAAGTGGTGGAGTAAAATACCACGCTGAAAACACTAAGCATTCAGATGACACCCCTAAAAGGTCTAGATCCACCCCCATTCAAGCTTGAAAAAGAAAAGGATCAAGTTCATTTGCCAGTATGTTAACTATCTTCCAGAACAAAATTCAACATTCTTTAAAGGAAGACAACAGATTCCAGACTCTAGACAACATAGAAACCATAATCCCAAATGTATAATAAAAAAAAAATTACTAAACATGTAGAATAGGAAAGTGTGATCCATATAAGGAAGAAATCACTAACACTTTGAGTACATAATGAGGAATTATATTCACTACATTTACCATTATAAAATAGTACAGTTCTTGGAATTACAGAAAAATTACATCTTTAATAATACCCCTTCAATTGTAAATACATTTTAACTTTGCACTTTATCTCAAAAAGAGATGCTCTAAGACTCTGTTACCTCCCCACTATTGCTTATTCCCCTATTAATTTAGACTTTGTCAGTGACAGGCACACAGCAAAGATGTAAGCTATTCAGGGCCCTGAACATGAACTTTCTGCTTATATCTAAGGAGGCTAGTATTAGGTCAACAAATCTAGCACATTTTTCTATCTTGTCCTTCCTTCCTACACAGCATTAAAATGTGCTTCCAATTTCCTAACCTATTGCCTCCTTTATCCTGCTGATGTCAGTATTCAGGATCAATACTCTGTCGATACATTTTCTAGTTCTCATTTTCTTTAAATTGATCCACAATCCTTTCCAGGGTAACTGTGTACAACTGACTGCCCTTTTCATAGTTAAGAAACTCCTTGCTAAACACTGAATTGTGTCCCCCCAAACATTCACATAATAAAGTCCTAACCCTCAATATGCCTCAAAATACGACTATACCTTATAGGGTCTTTCAGAGGAAATTAAGGTTTACTGATGTTATATTAAGTGGGCCTTATTCCCATATGATTGGTATACTTATAAAAAGAGAGATACCCAGAATGTGCATTCAAAAATAAAAGGCCACGTGAGGACACAGCAAGAAGGCAACCATCTGCAAGCCGAGAGAGAGATCTCATGAAAACTATACCTGCCAACACCCTGATCTTGGATTTCTAGCCTCAAGAATTGTAAGAAAATAGATTTCCATCATTTAAGCCTGAGTTATTTTATTATGGCAGCCCTAGCAAACCAATATACTCCTGAATATATTTTCATTTTTGTTGGGCTTTCAACCAATCTCCTTATCATTGTAAAATAAACTTAATGACACTACATTCATTAAGACATCATCCTTGGGATCCCTGGGTGGCACAGCGGTTTAGCGCCTGTCTTTGGCCCAGGGCGCGATCCTGGAGACCCGGGATCGAATCCCACGTCGGGCTCCCGGTGCATGGAGCCTGCTTCTCCCTCTGCCTGTGTCTCTGCCTCTCTCTCTCTCTCTCTGTGACTATCATAAATAAATAAAATTAAAAAAAAAAAAAAAAAAGACATCATCCTTATTCCTTGAAGTAAGACAAGCATATAGGTAGACCACTTACCAACAACTGCTACTTCTAGACTATTATATTACATCTCAATGTTTAAAGACAAGTATGATTCTGAATGCTAAAGATATATCAGGAGAGGGATCCCTGGGTGGCGCAGCGGTTTAGCGCCTGCCTTTGGCCCAGGGCGCGATCCTGGAGACCCGCGATTGAATCCCACGTTGGGCTCCTGGTGCATGGACCCTGCTTCTCCTCTGCCTGTGTCTCTGCCTCTCTCTCTCTCTCTGTGTGACTATCATAAATAAATAAAAATTTTTAAAAAAGATATATCAGGAGAGGAGAGTGTAAATATATCTTTGTTGAAATATATAAAGAGCAATGTGATATTACAGAAATTAGTTTAAGAGTGAATTATATATGATATCTGGATTTGAAAGCAGGTTTCCCTGCTTATTATCTGTATAATCTTGAGCAAGCTACTGAATCTCACTATGGATAATAATAGTACCTACTTTATACTGTTGTTCTAAGTTAAACATGTGAGTATTTGTAAAGTATTTTGGCTGGCGCATTAACTGTTATAGAAGTGTTGGCTATTACCAAAGAAACTGATTTTTGGACAAGAGGATTAAGTGTAAGCAAACGGGCCAAGGTGATGAGAATGCTGAAGTAGCAAGTGCTGATTGCTACTGTGTGTACACACACACACACAATACATATATAAACACACACGCATATAAATACATATACACATTTGGGCTCTTTGATAATTTGGCTATTGTGATAAAGCTGCTGTAAACCTCAGGGTGCAAATGCCTCTTCAAATCAGTATTCTTTATACCCTTTGAGTAAACACCTAGTAGTACAATCTCTGGATTTTAAAAACTAAAATGTCTTAGGGAATATCAGAGTTCATGAGATGCAATAGGACAAGTAGCATCTCATGAAATGTGTGTGTCAGCTTTACATACAAATAGAAACATGTATACTTAACTGAAATGAAATATATTCTTACTATGGGTCCAGTGGAAAGTTGAAAACTTTATCTTAGAGTATATGGCACATTTGAAAGAGACTTTTCTTCTGAGGTGAGAAGAAAAAAAGTATCAGTGAACCAGGACTGGAAAAGTATTATTCTTTTGAACAAAATTAATTCACCCACCCATTTTATTCATTACTAAAGAAATAGACTTGTGTAAAATTATGTTGTGCTTTTTATATTTTAAAATATGAATGAAATGACTGAACAAATGCATTAACCTGAAAATCTTACAACTCAAATTTTTATTTTCTTAAGTTATTTACTTTGTTTTACTGAATTTTTAATAAATGAAGCACTCTCTTAAGGTCTTGTGGACACACAGATGTCAAGTATAAAAATTGTTTTTCATACACCTATATTACTTATTTTGGGTTCTCAGAAACACCTCAAAACTAACCTTTATTCTTCCTGACAGTGCCTTAGATGACAAGTTTCACAACTCTCAGGATCCCATGCTGGCTCCCCGTTTTCCCCACTTTTCCCAGCTTCTGCTGTCACCGACACAGAGTACAAAACCTACTCTTGTGTGCTTCCTTAGCTCTGAACACACAGTTCCAACTGTTTCTGGGACATTTTTTTATCTGAGAATCCTAAAGCACAAATTCAAATATGAAATTTTTAAATCATTCATTTTGATGACTAGCCTTACCATCAATCTTCTAGTTTGAGACAGTAATCTAAAAGTGAGAATGCTCCCATCCATGTGGAATAACTCACCAAGTTCTGTCAATTCTGTACCCCAATAGCTCTCAGTCTCCCCTCTTCCCCATTCCATCTCAGAGGACAGTATTTTCTATCATTTTAATTCAACACCATTTTAATTCATCTCCACTTTCTGGGTTTCCTCCTTCTGGTCCATCTTCCACACTAAAGTCAGTGACCTTTCTGTCAGTCCGCTTATATTCTAGAAAGCCTGGGCTTTCCATCCAGCTTCTCCTCATTCTCCCATACACACACTGAGTCAGTCACATACAACTTATCTGTCTTCCTTGAAGACGCCCTATGCTTTCATTTTTTTTCTAAAAAGCCTTCATGACTTTGCATAAGTTGCTTTCTCTACTTGGAATGTTCTGTGCTGCCTTCTTAACCTACTTACTCTTTAGCTCTACTACTCACTCTTCAATTTACAGTTCAAACATCAACAAATTAAACTATTGCTGAAGACAATCATTCCTTCCTCTTTACTTTTGCAGACTTTCTACACAGTGTTGTTATAAACATCCATTTATTAATCACTCATTCTCTTACCATATACTAATCCTATACTTGTGATTTTGCATTATAATTAATTGTTTAGATATTTCTTTCCACAACTACAGAGGGAACTCCTAAAAGGCAGAGACAACATATTATTTAATGTAGCTTCCCTGGAGTGAGATGACAGGCCCAACACCCAAAAGGCATTTAACAAATGTTGGCATAAATAAATTAATTTGATGCTTCCTAAGACATTTTCTTCTACCCTCCAATCATTTCTATTTTCCTCAACAAAATTTAAAATGCTATGAGAACAGAATCATCAGGCATTTAGTTCTTAATGACATAGTCTGGTGTGAACAGGATTAAACATCTTTTCTAAAGAGATACAAGCCTACTTGAGAGCTGCCTGAATCCTGGAATCACTAGCACCTATTTGTGGTCTCCTAGCAACTAACCATTTAAAGGAAAAGTTAAAACTATTTTACCTCGTTCCTTAGTCTTCAAAAATTCAGTCTCTTAAAAACCTTTACAATTCTTGAGAAAATGGTTTAAATTTTTATTACTGATGAACCTAAAACCATAAAGCTAAAAGTTATGATCGAAGCTTCCTTCTTTTATGAAAAATAAATTGCTTCATGCAAAAATCAAATTTTCTTCCACATCAACAAAATCTGTTAGGTAAATAAGATTGATTTTCTCTCTTATTTGTTCATATATCCACACAAATAAACACTGGTGTCTATTAGTATTTATTAGTGATTATTATTATATTTTTCTACCTCATTCTTTAATGTTTATTGTTGTGTTACTTAAAATCAGGCTGCAAATTTGAGAATTTACTAAAGAAAGGGCTTTGTGAGCATTTAATAACATTTACTGACCCAAATAAGTACTAAAAGAATCTTTAGAGCACAGCAGCTTTGTCCAAATTTTGAAAGCGCCCAGGGATATGAAGGTTCATTGTTCATCCTAACAACTCTCATGTCTCTGAAGCCTGGCAGATCTTTTCCCAAAATCCAAACTATTTGTTCAACAGGCAAGATCTTATTTTCTGAAGACTACCACTATATCTCTTCATAAATCTATTATCAAATTCCACTTAGATAAAATTCCAGGAATATATTTTTTAAAATATTTGGATTACTAGAATTAATACTATTAGGATATTTTCTTTAAATAGTTTTTGAAAATTTAAATAAAATAGCAGTATTTTATTGCATTTCATAGGGATATTTACCATTACCAAGAGTCAGATGCTTAACCAACTGAGCCACACAGGTGCCCCAGTAATTATTCTTGATAACTAAAATTTTTAAAAAATATAAGTTGTGGGAAGTAAAGATTTCTGGATAATACGTAAATACAAGAAAGACCTGGGGTTTTTTTTCTGAGGAAGAATGAGTTCCTCCTAATGAGGCAATCAGTAGACAAAAGATCAACTTACATTATTCTAAACTGACACTTCAACAGTGATGTTGATTATTAACAACAGTAACCTCCGCTAGAGTGCCTAAGGAGAGAAAAGAATAGAGGAGGCTCTTAGTCTCTCTCTGGATTCATTTACAGAGAAAATCAGAATCAGTTGGGTACTTCCATTTGCCAATTGCACAGACACAGGAACATGAGGTTATCCAAGCCAAAGTTAGAGAAATCGGTAGGATTTATATTGACCTCAGACTTCTTTACAGATTGATCCTTTGGGTGCATCCAACTGGATTTTAAATGTCTTAATAATTGTTTACTTTCCAGTATAATAAATGACAAAAAAGCTCTTTTACTTCAATATTCTTTACACTAAATCTTGCGACCTCACCTATACAAAATAGTTAAGATTTAACAATCAAATCTAGGTATTAATTAATACTAAAAGAACCTGAATCATAGAGTGGGTAATTAAATAGCATGGCCTTTGCTGTCAGCCATAAGTGAGTTCAAATTTTGGCTGTTTCTCCTACTAGTTTTGTAATCTTGGACAAATTACTTAACCTCTCTTTTGAATTGAGAGCTAGAAGGCCTGATATTGATTGTGGTCAAGATGAAATGAGATAAGTTATGCAAGGCACCTAGCACAGCATCCCACACAGAGCAGCATAAAATCAATGTTGGTTCACTTTCCCATTACTCTTTTTGACCAGAAACTTAGCAGACTCAATGACCTTGATCTGAACAAAATTTTATTTCAGTAAGCCTACGAACTCTAATTTTGATATTGTTTTGAAAGGGTAGGCATATTTAGACAAAACTCCACTTAGGCAGTTCTCTCCAAATTGAAAAAATAGTTTCCAATGAAAGTCCTAATGCTTTAACACCTGGTCTTTTACCCAACCCCTTGAGAATTATGTGACAGCTCAGCTCCTGCTCTTAATTTTTTGGTTTTCAGTAACAGTCTACTGAAGACCTTTGTGGAGCACTCATTAGCAAGACTTTTAATAAATCTTTTATACAAGTATTAGGACAATTCACTTTGACAAAAACTGTGGCTACCTATTAAATACAAAGCACTGTGCTGATGCTGAAGAGCAAAGAGGAGTAAACCATGGATTTATCCCTTTTCTTTAGAAGTTCACAGTCAGACAAGAACACAACTATCATGATGATGTCTGTGGTGATTTTAAAATTCATTAGGAATGCAGAAAACGTAAAAGGTGATTTTGGTGAAAAGGGTGATGTAGAATATTGTTAATTCTTTATTCTTGTGAAAATATTTTACGGAGGCATAATTAGTTTGCCCTCTGGCTTTTAAAATATTCTAGGATATGGTTTCATGGAAAGAAAAGTATAATGGGGGATAAAAGTTTTCTTTAGGGTAGTGTCCAACAAAACAGAGATTTAAACCAGGCTGGCTTGCAGATAAAAGGAGTGTATTTTGCAGTGAAAGTCATTAAAAACACCTTATTACACATTGTAAAGTTCAATAGCTAAGGGAATTGTGACTCATTTAAACTCTAACAAATGACCAATCCACATAAGTGGGTCTCACAGGCTGTTTATAATCAATCATAGTCAATGAATCTGTGAGTAAGTGGCATACCAGCCAAAGAAAAGAGAATGAATGTAGTCTTTTAGGCTAATTTGGATATAACACAATGTTTAAATAAGTGTTTTGAAGCTTAGGGAAAAACAACTAGTATAAATTATATTTTATCCTTCTGAAATAGGTAGAAAATTGTGCCAAATAAAAGTCATAACTGCTGGGCTTTGTTTAGCAATAAGATGATACTAAAACAAACTCTGAAGCAGTCCTGATTCTATGCCAGATAAAAATGACAGAAGTCCAAATGCGTCAACATTTTACTAAGAGTGCTCAAACAACATGGCAGGTAAAATGAACTAAAAATTATAATCCAATTTAAACTGCATTTATTGTGTTCATCTCAAATATGTTCAATTATACTGCAAAGGAGACATTCACTTCATAAACAAATGTTAGAAACCCTACTGCAAGCAAGGCACTATGCTTGATAATGCAGAAACAGCACTAAATCAACCCAATTAACTTTTAGAATACAGAGAACAAAAGTATGGAAAACAAAATTGTATCTAAAAAAAGTTCTTTGAAATCCACATATTTCTAAATAAAAGAGTAACATCAATAAGAAGTGCAAATACTTTCACATACATTATTGATACATGGCTTCTTGAGTCCCTGCCTGGCATAGAGGTAAGAAACAGGTATCCTACCCACAATAATAAAGAGAAGATAAGACATGAGCTCTCAGCTCATTCTTGATCTTTTCCATTAAAACAAGCTATGATGCCTCTCCTTACAGACATGTACTTTATTTTTGTGATGTTAATGTTCAATTAAGGAAGTAGGATTAGAATGTGGTACAATCTAAATCATGTGAGCTATTACAATTTCTGTGATATTTAAACAAGCAAAACAATACACAAGCAATCCTAAGCCAAAAATGAATTCTTATCAAAAGGTAACTTTTCCTCTCCAGAATCAGAAAGAGCTAGTGAGTCAAGAGATGTCAAATTCTCCTTCTAAACGAGAATCCAGGTTAGTTCTTAAAGTAATCAAATTTTGGTTTTTAATTTTTTGTTCCTAAATAAGCATGAGGTGATACAATAGAAAGATGCTAATAAAGTGGCAGCATCCTCATTTCCTGTTTTAAAAACAATACACTTCTTATTCTGAGTTTCTGCCAATCACACTCTTTGTAACATGAGCTACAAAGAACTCAGCTTTGAAAGTAGTCTTTTCAAATGACATCATGTCTATGGTTCTCCATATAACTATCATATAACTATCAGATGCTATTTGTTTTATCTTCAGGTTTAGAAGAAAAGTAGTCACTTAAAAAGCAATTAAATTTTTAGAAGAAATGATTCATTATTTCTGATTTTCATGTAATGGAAATTACAACAAGTATATAATACTTTGCATGCACAATGTCTTAACAGTATCATTAATATGAACTTGGATTCTAATGGTAAAAAAGTTTAACTTTTTTTCAGTTTGAAAAGCTATACCAGGGACCCCTGGGTGGCTCAGCTGTTGAGCATCTGCCTTTGGCTTAGGGTGTGATCCCGGAGTCCCGGGATTGAGTCCCACACTGGGCTCCCTTCAGGGGGCCTGCTTCTCCCTCTGCCTGTGTCTCTACCTCTCTCTCTCTGTGTCTCTTGTGAATAAATAAATAAAATCTTTAAAAAAAAAAAAAAGAAAGAATAGCTATACCATAATATAGCAGAGAAACAGCTTGATCTCCATGTGGAAAGTCATGAACAGAAACCTTTAGAGTTTTTAAAAAGTCACATTAATTAGCCTTTGAAATTTGTTATTTTTTTGATAAGGAAAGTACCACGGATTTGTCAGGTAAACTCAACCTTTTTATGATTTTTTTAAATCTCTCAAAAATTGGTACTATTAAAAATTTTTATTTTAAAATATAATATTACCTAACTTCATAATTTTGCACTTCCAAATTAAGCATGCCAAAATATCTCTGAAATAGAATAACCAATAAAGGGGAAAAAAGGAGGGGCACCTGGGTGGCTCAGCGGTTTAGTGCCTGCCTTCAGCCCAGGGCGTGAGTGATCCTGGAGTCCCAGAATCGAGTCCCACATCAGGCTCCCTGTATGGAGCCTGCTTCTCCCTCTGCCTCTCTCTCTGTGTGTCTCTCGTGAATAAAAATAAATAAATAAACAAATAAATAAATAAATAAATAAATAAATAAATAAATAAATAAATAAAAATTAAAGACCTTAAAAAAAAAATCTGTCTTTGCTTTTAAAAAAAGGGAATAAAGGAAAGATAAATGCACAGAGCAATGTAAAGGAGCTTCTATTTCAGTAAACATCATTTATTAAAGACCTAGTTTTAATATAAATGAAATTAATTTCAGTATAAAAGGTCAAATTAAAAAGTAAAGTATATCAACTATTGTTATTCACTTTAAGTTTCAATAATCTCACGTTCTGTTGAAAATAAATTAACTTTCTAATAATGCAAATGTTGAACTATGGAAAATGGTGCATGTTGTAGTCCTTATTTAATCAGATTTAAAATGCATACTAATTACCATATTAAAGACTGAACTATTTAGAGGTAAGGGAGTATGTTTAATTTTTATTAACTCTGTTTACTGAACTTATTTGGTCATAAAATTCATTTTTAACAAAGAATATTTTAACATTTGTCTTCTAGAATACAGTATTAATGAATGAATATAATTTCTCAGAAGATATTCCTCTAATTCAAAGTTATCTTCCTATTAGTACTCAATTTTAACACTTTTTTTTTCCAAATAAAAATCACTGAAAATGTATTCAAAGCAGTACATACAGCATCTTTTTCAGAATTCATCTTTGGTCTCTTGAGTTAACAATAATAGAATCATCCCTGATATCCCATTGTCACTGTCACTGCCACTGGCCCCAGCAGTTTTAATAATCTCTGAGTCACCAAAGTCACATCACATAATTGCCATCATAATGTCTGAGAGTATTATAAAGCTATGTGTGTATATACATACATATAAATATATTTCCATACAATTATAATATTTTATAAGGTCTAAAAAACACGGCAAATTGAAATATATGTTACAGTAATATAAAAAAAGTTAAGTGGACTTAAAGTGTCCAAAGTCCTATCTAGGGAGCATGAAAGTTAAATTAATATGATACTTAACAGGTCATGGATGTACATTGCCAACTCAAGGACAGTCACTAAAACAGGAATATATAAATCTATAAGTAGCAAGTTAATAAAGGGAGAAAGTTAGAATAATAATGAGAATAAAAGACAAAGAGTACATTAGATCTAAATCTAAATATGTAAATAACTACATGAACTATAAATGGAGCAAATACGCCAATTAAAAGACAAAAAATTATTAGACTGGGTTTAAAAAACACCCATAGGGGGATCCCTGGGTGGCGCAGCGGTTTAGCGCCTGCCTTTGGCCCAGGGCGCTATCCTGGGGACCCGGGATCGAGTCCCACGTCGGGCTCCTGGTGCATAGAGCCTGCTTCTCCCTCTGCCTGTGTCTCTGCCTCTCTCTCTCTCTCTGTGTGACTATCATAAATAAATAAAAATTAAAAAAAAACACTTTATTAAAAAAAAAAAACACACCTATAGGGCAGCCCCGATAGCTCAGCGGTTTAGCGCCTCCTTCAGCCCAGGGTGTGATCCTGGAGTCCCCGGGACTGAGTCCCATGTCAGGCTCCCTGCATGGAGCCTGGTTCTCCCTCTGCCTGTGTTTCTGCCTCTCTCTCTTTCTCTCTCTCTGTCTCTCATGAATAAATAAATGAAATCTTTAAAAAAATAAAAAATAAGTACCTACTGATTTTAAATATATAAAAAGATTGAAAGTAAAACAGTAAAAAAAGATGAAAATGATATATCATGTAAACATCAAGAAAAAGAGAGCAGGTATAACTATACTACTATCAAAGAGAATTTTAAGGGAAAGAAGCAGTACTAGACCAACAAGAGAGGTATTCATAATGGTAAGAAAAAAAAATCGATTCACCAAAAAGGTATAACAATTCTAAATTTATATCCACTGAATAATAAGTAGTAGATACTGTAAAGTCTATATTTTAAAACTATATTTTTTATATTTAAAAATTACATATTTCTATATTTTTAAATGTCTACATGGACATCTGGTAGTGTTATTTAATATTTATTTAGCACCTCTATACACAAACCTTTTAATAAAGACTGAGTATAAATCACTGTTCTGCTGCCTTATTTGCTTTGCCATCAAATCATAACAGAATCTCCAACACCGATATGAACATTTTCATTCATCATAATGGTACACTAATGTCACCAGGCTCTATCTTTTACCAGTTCAATGTGTGCCCACTACATTAAGTAAGAAATCAAGGAGGCCATATGTTCTGACCCTTTCTTTTTTAGGAGTCTTAAATTATTTTATAAAAACAAAGGCATTAGATACACTTAAATTCAAAATATAAAATTATAGAGACCTCTTAGATTTTAAAAAATTAGTGTTCTACTAAATGAAAAGAAAGAACTTTAGCACAGGAAGGGTTCTCAGAAATGAGTTGTCTAGTTAGACTGCCTGGATTAGAATCCCAGTTCTAGAACTTACTAACTCTGTTACCTTAGTCAAGTGTTTTAATATTTCTATGCCACAATTCTCTCAGTTGTAAAATGGTGATAATAATAGTATATACTTCAAAGAACTGCTGTTAGGTGTAAATCAAGTAAAACATCTAAGAAACCTAGAATACATTCTGACACTCATGTAAATGCTTATATAACTGAGTCTATTGTAGCTGTGGTGGTGGCGATGACATTGTAACAGTGGTGATAGAACCATAAAAGAACAACAATAGTGATAGCAATAGTAATAGTAAAGGAGGAGGAGGAACAATAACTGTAGTATTAGAATTAGAAGAACTAGTCCAACTAGTCATCATTGTCAGAATAATCTTCTTCCAGGGGTCACAAACTCAAATATATACAGAAATCATGCAAGTATCATCAATGAATAAAGTGACCCAGATCAAATACAGAAGGAGGTGTTACAGACTGCAGAAAACTAGGAACCTATGCCCTATACAAATGCATTCAGTTATTATTTAAAACACTGATGTTATCAAAGGAAAAACATACCAAAGATCAACAATTACAATCTCTGATATGGTCCAAGTTATTCATTTAAATTAAAAAACAATATGGTTTTTAATATGGCTAGCCATTATGCTTGAGAAGTAACATGGCTAGCATTACTCTAAGTTCTTTTTTTGTTCAATCATCCCCCTCAAATTACAACTACCACCACAAAATCCTGAGTGTCACAGATGTATGTTTGCATCTACTATTTCTCAGCAGCACTGAGTTTTACCACAAGGCTGGAAATTGGCACTCAGGATCTCTCTTTGATTTCTTTTTCTGCCCACCCCACTTGTAACTGTTCTCTTTCACTACGCTACATTTTCGGACTCTACTTAGCAAGCCTGCTGATATCCATCCTTCACACATACCCTGCCCTCCAGAATGAAGCTTCAGCAAGTATCATGTCAATGCTGGTGGGCTGGCAACATTCCAAAACCTCATTACTGGTAACCTCCTTTATCCTTTTGATCTTAAATATGGCTTATAAATGATGTTGATGAATTGGTTCAAGGGACCAGATGCGCTGTTTGTGGTGGAGATCCCTGTCACAATCACTAAGAGATAAGAATCCTATATATCACATTATAGACATTCAGCTGAATTAGAGATTATTGCTGTATTACTCCACCTTTTGTGTCGACTGGGTCATGGTTGCAGTTATACAGGATCAATAAAAATGTTTAGTTTCATTTTCCTAGGACAAAAATGATCCAGGCTTTCTTAAGTCTGTTTCACTACACTGAATCAAAAAATAAGTAAAACAGTGCAAAACCTTTTGCATTTCTTAGATATAAATACTCAATTATACCCATAATCACCTAAAGATCTCATGGGCTTACATTAACAGCTTCATAAAAACTTGGTAGTACAACTTGATTTTATTTTCACAATAATATATATGTGTTATAGAACCACAAAATCAGCCTGAGATGAAACGTTTTAGGACACCAAGATCAGTATGTCAAATAGAACTATGTGAGTCACATATAGAATTTTAAATTTTCTATTAAATACGTCTGAAAAAGTAAAAAAAAGAAGCAGATGAAGGTAATATTAATAATATATTTAACTCTACATCCAAAATAATTATTTAATTAATATAAAAATGTATTAATGAGACACATTACTTCTTTTTTCATACTGTTTTTGAAATCAAATGTTTGGTTTATACTTATGGCACATTTCAATTTGGACTAGCCATGTTTCCAGAGTTCAACAGTCTCAGGTCACTAGTGGCTACCTGACTGACTGAACAGTGCAGTACAGCTCTAGAAAAATCCAATCCCATAAACTGACACATAGTGATTTAGTTTCTGCTTGAATGCTATTTTCTCTTCTCAACTTCATTTATTCTAAGCTGCAGTTTCCTTTTAATATGTCTTATTCCATCTTTTTTGCTTGAAATATCATTCTCCTAGGTCAATAATTCTGAATTATTTTTGGAATATACTCCCAATTGAAAACATAATAAAAATTTGAAACTTGCTCTAGAAAAATGTACATGTGCTTTTGTTATGAGTTTAACTGTTTCCCTCCCAAAAGACATTTTGGGGTACTAATCCTTAGTACCGAAGAATGTGATTCTTCTGTGAAGACAGATTCACCGAGGTAATCAATTAATAATTACTGTCATGGGCTTTACTCAATGAGACTGCTGCCCTTATAAAATGGGAAATTTGGATGAGGCACAGAGGACAGTGATGCAAAGAGACACGGGGAGAGGTGGCTTTTAATAAGCTGAGGAAAGAAGCCTGGACAGAGCCTTCCTTCCTGACCCTCAGAAACAATCAACCTTGTTGACAACTCAACTTATGACTTCTAGCTTCAGAAGTATGAGAAAATATATTTCTGTTGTTTAAGCCACCCAGTTTGTGGTACTTAGTTATAGCAGCCCAGCAAACTAATACATGCATATATGTATATAATATTACATACAATTCCAAAGAGTTTCTTAACCAAAGGTAATAACTCACTTTGAGACAGAATGAACTAAATCAAATAGCATTAAATAGTGTTTCCTATCAATTATTAATATTGTCAGCCAACGTTTGTCCTTTAATTTATTTTTTTAAGATTTTATTTATTTATGCATGAGACACAGAAAGAGAGAGAGAGAGAGAGAGAGAGAGGCAGAGACATAGGCAGAGGGAGAAGCAGGCTCCAAGAAGGGAGCCTGACGTGGGACTCAATCCCGGGTCTCCAGGATCACGCCCTGGGCTGAAGTGGGCGCTAAACCGCTCAGCCAACCGTGGCTGCCCCGAACATTTGTCCTAAGTCTATTCTCGGATCAATCCTCTTACTAGAACAATGGGAACAATAAGATTTTTAAAACATCTTTAGAATCCTGAAAGTCACTTACTCACTACATGTTTTGAGGTTTAATATTTTCATAGGTTCATGATATATTTTAAAAATATATCCTTGATTATGTGATCCACTCCCCATATTTAGTATATGTCCTCTTAAAATAGAGACATAGAGAGACTGTTTCGGGAAAATATTTGTTTTCTTGGGGATCCCTGGGTGGCTCAGCAGTTTGGTGCCTGCCTTTGGCCCAGGGTGCGATCCTGGGGTCCTTGGATTGAGTCCCGCGTCGGGCTCCTGGCATGGAGCCTGCTTCTCTCTCCTCCTGTGTCTCTGCCTCTCTCTCTCTATGTCTATCATAAATAAATAAATCTTTAAAATATATTTGTTTTCTTTTAGATGTTTCTTCTTTTTCCACCTAACTTATAAACAAATTAGGACGCCCAGGTGGTTCAGTGGTTGAGCATCTTCCTTTGGCTCAGGGTGTGATCCCGGGGTCCTGGGATCAAGTCCCACATCGGGCTCCCCACAGGGAGCCTGTTTCTCCCTCTGCCTGTGTTCCTGCCTCTCTGTGTCTCTCATGAATAAATAAAATCTTAAAAAATAATAATTTTTATACAAATCAAAATGATCTAAAACAGGATTTCTCACAAAGGGTGCATGGGATAATAACTTCCATTGAAAAAGTTCCTAAGGTCTTATAATTCTAAGAAATGTTCCACAGTACAATCTACCCTTCATTACTATCTACATTAGCATATTAAAGACACCAAGAAGTCACGCAGAAAAGAAAAAATGAGTAAGAGACCACATATCTTTCTTTCATATGTATATTACCCCTTGAAACAGCGTGTAGATGAATACTTCCATCAAGTCACCATACACTGTAAAATCCTAGACTTAGATGCTTGGAGCAAGAAAGTACTATAGCCACACAGCAGGCTAAACTTCGGTTAGTATATTGGCCCAATGCACTTAGCCACTGCTGCCAAATTATTACTTCCATGAACACAGCTGGATGTGGGTATCTCCTCCACATTTCCTCATCTGAGCCTTTTTTGATCCAGGCCTAACAAATGCCAGTCCTCACAGCCTCCCAAGTCCTGACAGAATTTTCATATTGATAAAACTCAAGGATTATGGGAGAGGGCAAGGAAGGAGGGCAGAGGACAGCAGTGGGGGCAGCCCTAGGCAAGAACTGCACAGTCCTTAATGGAATTTCAGCAATTTTTCCAAGCATAAATACTTCTCATATTGTTCTTTGCCTTTACTAATTTCCAGAGCACTTCAATGAATGGCTTCTTGGCCTTTTGGCTAAGATCAAGTGCAGAGCACTTCAATGTTTGTTTGTTTCTTTTTTGTCAGTTTAGATTTATAGTAACTTTTTGGGAAGATTAGCTAACCTCATTCATCCATAGGGAGAGGTAAATATTCTTAATAGAATCTCTTTCGATCTCTAAGAATATATAAAGATGTAAATATAGTTGCCTAGGAGGTCATATCAAAGTTATATTTTAATAGTATGGAATAGAGAAATTATCACAGATTTACTACAAATCTTTGATATATTTCAGATTTTCAGGTAGATAAATACTAGGTCAAAATCTGAAGCAATTAATATGCAGAGGGATTGAGAGATTGAGAGAAGTCAGAAAGAAAAAGATAAATACTGTATGATATCACTTATATGTGGAATCTAAAAAGGTCAAATTCATAAAAACAGAGTAGAATGATGGTTACCAGGGGCTAGGGGAAGGGAACTAGGGAAATGTTTAAGGGTACAAACTTGCAACTACGTAGATAAATAAGTCTTTAACTGCTCAGGAATGCCTGGGTGGCTCAGTAGCATGATCCTGGGGTCCTGGGACAAGTCCCACATCAGGCTCCCAGCAGGTAGCTTGCTTCTCCCTCTGCCTATGTCTCTCCCTCTCTCTGTGTGTCTCTCATGAATAAGTAAATAAACAAATGTTTAGTTTCATTTTCCTAGGACAAAAATGATCAGGGTTTCTTAAGTCTGTTTTACTACATTAAATCAAAAAACAATAAATAAATAAAAATGATATGTCAATTATATCTCAACAGAAAAATATACAAGGAATAACCTCAATAGAAATATGTGCATTTTGGAATATTTCCCATAGCTATATATCATGAAGTTTTATGTGTTTAATCTTATGATGTTATCTTTCTGGAGAATTTATGTAGAAATAGAATCTCCTCTTTAGCAGAAGAAGTGTTCTCATCACTCTATTGCATCAACTGCAATTTCCTCAGTGTTAAGAAATTTCCAAGGTTTTAAAAAATATCTCAAAAAGAGATGTGCAGATATGATTACTGCTACAGAAGGCAAATGTTTCTCATTCTTTTCTGTGTGTCCAACAGTAACATAATTAACCTTTTTTAGGCCTCTGTTTCTTCATCTGAAAAACGACAGGCTTGAACTAGAAGATCTAGAACTAGATGAGATCTAGATTTCTGAAGTACATAATATCATTCCTCAGCAATGCTGCTTATGAATAAGAGCCCACAACTGCTAGGAAATGCACTCAAATTGCTCTTCCAGTTTTGCGACAGGTTTCACTAAATCAAGCTTTTGATTTAGAATTTATAAATAAATGAGTCTATGATAAACAAGCTGGATAAGATTAAGGGAATAATCTGTGATTCTAAAGTTGAATTTCTGACTAATCTCTTTGGCAGTACATGTTGTTATCCCTTCTGTGACTAGACATTCACTGTTTGAAGCAACGAGCTCTTTGATACTTAGAAATTTTGGATTCTGCTCTATTTTTAAAAGCTACTATATCAGTATTCATCAACTCTTTGACATAGCCATTCATTTATTTTCTAAAAGGCTATTCTATAATAACACTTCCTTTCAGGAAGCCCACCAACTAAGTAGAAGCCTAAATTACTGATAGCAGTAATACAGGGACCTTCCTGTTGGTTAAAAATCAAGACTAATTAAACTAGTGTGCTAAATCCTGGGCTAATAATTATGCAGATGAGTGGCAGAAAGCTTATTTTATTTGTTTTTAGTGGTTTTGTACCTTTAAAATGAAGCTAAGAATAAAACATTCTAGAAAAAGTATTTTTCATATTCATACTTTAAGGCTGATTTAATTGGCTCTAATTTTAAGAAATATCAATATCTACTATAGAGATAATTATAACTTAAAATATCAACAATCTTAATATTTTAGAATAATAATTTAAAATAATGAGACATTAAAATAATTCCTCTTGTAAAGGCTAATTAGAAACCAATTAAGCATAAGTTTTCAAAATACTTTATAAGAAAAATCCTATTTCTATGAAATAAGCTCAATCTGTACTAAATATTCACCTACATTTTGAATTATGTTAACACTAAAGAATGTTTTGCAATAATGGTTAAAATGCTTAGAATATTCATTTAAATCTTGCTTTATATAGTATTTAAATATTTATATACTTACAGAAAAGTATAATATGTAGTTTTGGGTGATAGAGACTGTGATGTTCAAGTTTCCGAACACTTTGTAGATCTCCTTCTAGCTAGTCAACTTTAAAAATTTTACAGGTTTTTCATAATGATATAATACATATGAGCATGATATAGTTTATTAGACTGGAGTTCTGGCGTCAGCTATTTCCTCAGCAATCCTAATGATGGGGGTAAATTTAAAACTCTGGAGAAAAAGTAATAAAGTAGATTGCCTATACATGAAAATGTAACCTATCAATTCCCTGCAAACTACAATATCCCTATTGTAATTCTGAATATATGTATACAAATATGCAGACGTTTTCCTTGAATGAATACTGTGGGATCACTAAGTGACCTTGGTCTCACTAAACTTTTATCATGCAAGACTGAGATAAAAATGTGAACAAATCATGAGGAAATTTGATGGTTTTGACAATTAATGATGAAAATACATCTACATAATAGAAATGACTACCAAATTAAATATTTAGCCATTTAAACAAATGGCATTCTGGAAGAATAAATATATTAAATCACATCAATTTTTTTTTCTTGTTCTTATAATAGAGAACGTACACATGAACCTGTACTATCTAAGATAAATTCTAATATTTACTTGTACGATAAGAATAGGTAGATGGCAGAGTAAGTTCAGTAAGTAACTTTCATTGCTCTGGCCCAAATACATAGTAATAACATATAAAATACCAAAAGACAAAGTTATGATTAAATATAAATACATATATCCCATGGACTAAAAGCATATTTTGTCCCTGTAAAAAATAAATTATAGAACCTTGTAAGTTATACGGAAGGTTATTTTATTGTTTAACACATATAAACTTTTTCCTCAGATATACGGAATCTAGTCCTTAATTCGGTATTAAGCGTTTTAGACCTGAGGTTCTTTTTTTCTCTCCAAACTTTAGTTTCCTGAAGATTTCTTACTGAAGCAGAAGGAAAACGATAGGTAAAATTTCTAATAAAAATGGTCTTAATTCTTGACATCAAAACATGCCCAAAGCAAGTGCAAAAAAAAAAAAAAAAGTAGAATCGGAGACCTATATGTCGAATGTAGTGAACTAGATTTTAGTTAAAGAAAATACACCATGTAAAATATAGAAAAAATGTAAAATGTACTAATCATTTTTGAAGAGAAATTTTGCCAGATTTAAGATAGTACAATTGTAGTAAAGCTCTGCCTAAAATAGACTGAACACATAAAGAACCCCATCCTCATAGACCCATTATTTAACCATATATTTTCTCTTCAACAATAATTTTCATCCACTTCAAAGATTGGTGAGATACTATGAATAAGAAACAAAATCAAAGACCATTGAATTTAATAAAAGTTTTGAACATTTAAATTGGAAAGAGTTGATTCTCTTTTTAATGAGCTTTCAACTATATTAGCTTTAATATAGTTGAAGTCTTTAATGAGAATGACTTCATTTTATATTGGGTCACTAACATAAAACAAGTACAGCCTCCAAATTTAGCTCTGTTGTGCAAAAGTGAGAGTGTCTGTGATTGTGTGATCCAATATAATTCTAATTAGAATCAGATAAATCAACCAATTTATCTAACCAATATCCGTACATTTACATGACCCCAATTAGATACTTTCCTATGTCTTTGTCCATCTATTCTAATTTCTTTCCTGTCACTATGGGAAGTGTCCATGCTCCTAGCTAACCAAATCCTGATACTTGTCCATTTGATCCCATCTTCACTTATGAGAGACCGTATTCCAACAATTCTGGCAGCATTTCCCTCCTTCCTTCCTTATTCCTATTAATATACAATCATATTATTTCTCTTATCTAAGAAAAAGAAAACAAAACCCTTGATTCCATGCACCCCTCAAGCAGCTACCCAGGTCTTTCCTTTTCTTTACAGTGAAACTTGCTGAAAGTGCTGTTTAGGCTCTTTGTTTTTCTCCAATTCTCTCCTCTCACTCCTTCTGAACCTCCTATTCCTGCTATCCCACTGAAAATGTTATATTAAGATCCTCAGTAACACTTGTGTCCTACAGTGTTTGCCTGCTACTCCCTGGCTGCTCTCTCTCAGCCTTCTTGGCTGGCCTCTTGGTTCTACACATCCAAGTATACTAGGGTAGAGTCCTTGGATCACTGCCTTTTCTGTCTTCTCAAACTCCCTTGATAGCTTAGCCAACTTTGAACACCTCTTTACTTAAAAATCTTCAGCAGGAAGCCCTCTCCCAAACTTCAAATTTGTATACCCAACTCCCTATTCAATATTTCAGAATTAATGTGTGTAACACTGAGTTCCTAACCCTTCCCTTGCATTCTCTCCCTAATTCAGTAAGTCAACTGCATGCCTTCAATATTCAATCCAAAAAAAACTTCTCATGATTGGTGTCTGCCTGTCTCTCAGGACAATATCCACTAGATCAACAATAATACGCTGCCTCTGGATATATCCAGAATCTGCTCATTGTTTATCATCTTCACTGCTATCACTCTGGCCTAAGCCACTCACATCCTTCACTCATTGTTGAACCAGCTTTCCACAGTTCTATCTTCTGTACTTACCACATTATGTATACTCTATTCTCAATGCTACAGTCAGAGTAATCCTGCTAAAATTGTAAGTCAGATCACATCACTTGATGTTTGAAACCCTCCAACAGTTTCCAATGTAATTGATAGCAAACCCTCACTGAAATCCTTACAATAGCCTATAAGGCCCTACACAGGATCTGGCCTCTCTCTGACCTCATATCTCCATTATCTCTATCTTCATCATCCTACTTTACCCATACTTCCCTCCATGCTATTGCTTAAACACATCAAGAAAAAGTTGATGAAAGCTCCTACATCAGAGCCTTCATACTAACTGCTTTTTTCTGCCTGGCATGCTCACCCCACAGATAGACTTGTTACCTTCTCACCAAGGCCTTTTCTGGTGCCCTGGCTAAAATTACAACCTTTATCCTATTTCCACCCTGACATTTTCTATTGTCCTTCCCTGGTTTATTTTTCTCTTCAGCATTTATCACTGTCTAATATAGTTTATATTCAATTTATTCATCTTGTTATTGTCTGTTTCCCTGACTAGAACTTATAAACTCCATGAAAGCAAAAATATTTGTGTTTTGCTTCCTCCAACATAGAACAGTTTCTGGTACATAAGAGACACTCTGAAGATATTTGCTAAATAAATGAATTGAACACTTATTTTGAGAATACTGGGCTTCTTCCAGAACCATGTAAGTGTCAAATGAGTTCAGGGGCTACTGCCTCTAGGATATCTGTAAGACTTTAGACAAATAATCCATGGATTTAGATCTGAGAGACTGAGTAAGGCTCAGGTACTTTTAACTTAAACTGCCATTGCCCCTTCTCTTCCCCTCCAGCCCATCTCCCCTTATTGAAACTCCTTTTCTGAATAATGAAAGAAGGCTCAACCTCAAGACAATCTGAAGCATTCTGGATCACCTTACCCACCCATAGAGCTCTAGCTAGGTAAGATCTACATGTTAAAGGCAGCCAGCTTTTAGCTGAAGATAACTATCACGAACACATATCTTCCCTATTCATTATGCACCCTTCTTTAATAAGGAATAGTACTCCTGGGTGTGTATGTTTGTACGCATACTTGCTTGTTTTATGAGTTGCTGCATTTTATAATAAATATTAATTTTAACATTAAATACTCTAGGTTTTAGACTAAAAACCCTAAAGAATTTTGTAGAAGACTTTTTTCATAACATTTTTCATTACGGTTTATTATCTTTACAATAATAAGCCCAAGTGAGATATTCAACAAAGGTGATGAATGTATTTCTATTACCTGGAGCCGACACAGAGGGATTAGGCAGTTTTTCTTTTTCCTCATCAGTGCTTTCATCATAGATTGCATCTCTGTCAGCTGTCATTTCAGAACATGCTGTGGTTTCCCTAGAAACAGAAAAGGTTGAATTATGAATTATTGGTTCACCCTGGGCTAGGGATCAAATTTACCAGTAAGTAATAATAAAAAATATCCCTGGAAAAATACTGTAGTTAAACAAACATATATTGAAATATATATAATTAAGATGAAAGCACTTTAAAGACTGTATGTTAACTCTCTTAAGAATAAGTTTCTCTTCTACCTAATTTAAATGTGGTTTAGTGCTCACTGTAATTAACTGTTAAATCAGTTTCTTATCATATTATTCATCTATAAAAATACTATGCTTCCAAATTATTTTCTATGGATCACAATGTGTTCAGTATTTTACTGATCTACAATAGTTTTGCCCTGCTTTTGATTGGCCCCAAATTCTCAGAGAGGTAACTTTCATCTTATTATGAAGATACCAAGTAAGGCACAGAGAGTTTAAAGAACTCTTACTTGCCCAAAAGACATATACTAACATAGACTTATCTGCCCAAAGTCATATACTAACAGATATCAAGTGCCAGACAGCACTTGAACTAGGACTATCTGACATCAAATATTATATTCTTCAGATGATGCCTTTCATAAGCCTGTGTGTTCTCTCAGACTCAGGACACAAGATCCAAACTTGTATCCACTATAATAATTAAGTGGATAAATAATAAATAAAATAATAAAATAAAAATCAGACTCTAACAATTATAATTGTCCAAACCATACAAGGTGTAAGTAACCTGTGATTTTTCCTTAAAAATCAATTACATATCCACTCCCAGAGCCACTTGATTCTAAAATTAACCACTACTCAGACACCAAGATTACAAATGTGCCAATCCTGCAGCTTAGCAGAAGATAAAAGTTTTTTTTTTAATTTTTATTTATTTATTCATGAGAGACACACAGAGAGAGAGAGAGAGGCAGAGACACAGGCAGAGGGAGAAGCAGGCTCCATGCAGGAAGCCTGACGTGGAACTCGATCCCGGGTCTTCAGTATCACAACCTGGGCTGAAAGTGGCGCAAAACCACTGAGCCATCCAGGCTGCCCAGTTTTTGTTATTTTTAATGATGTCTAAGAATTACATAAATAATACTTTAGATAAACCATACTCCAGTTTTAGGATTCAAGTGTAGTTATGACAGTAGGTAGACATAGAGAGATCATGCTGAGAATTCTCCAGCCCAGGGCATCCAACAGCCAGAGCATTCAACTTCAGACTGGCAAATGATCTCATGTTACTAAAAAGCTGGCATCTAACTTTCATTAAGTTTGGGGGAAAATTCCCTTTAAACTTATGTATCTGCCATCTCAAAACAGACAACTCAAAATACCTTTCATGCTCAATGTTCTTTTCTAGTTCTTGAACTTCATTTAACAATTTATGCAAGCTTCTAATCTTCGCTTTCTTCTCATTCAGCACCAGAATAAAGCGTTGATAAAGATCAGTCTCCATAGCTTCCTTAGCACTCACACATTTTTCAAATCTAAAATGTAAATAAACAAATAAATGAATCATCCAGTTTTTCTTAGTATTAATATTATTCAATCCAATACTGAAAATTATTTCAAGAAAACTTTTCAAGGAAAATATAATTAAAAGTCACTTTTACAGGTTTCCATTGATTGAAAGTTTTACACAGATAATTAAACAATTAGAATTTATTGTTTATCAATGTTAGTAATTTACGTAGTGAGGTAAGGATCAATATTGGAAAATAATGCCCAAAAAGATATATATATATATATATACACATATATATACACACACACACACACACACACACACAAACCATAAATAAATCTGTATTTTAACAATTCAAAGATAAATTATTTCATGTATTCTTTTAAACGTAGTCTTTTTATACTTCTGTTGTTCTACACAGGTATTCTAGTATTTTCATTATATATGTATTTATGTAGATATGTTTAAATATATAATTTTTCACTGAAAAATTATAAACAAAAATGTCAAAATTTGATACCTTTGATATATATGTCTCTGTGCTTTCAACAACCTTTCTATCTAGAGATACAAAGAATTAGGGCCTCTTATGGAATGAAAAGGAACAAAAAACAGTATATTTTCTGGGAGCAATTACAATACCCTTATAGTAGAATCACTGCCAGGCTGTGAACTCTATAAATGCGGAGAGCAGATGTGTTTTATTGACTGCTTTATCTTTACTGCCTAAGACAGCGTTTGGCATTTGACAGGTGTGGAGTAGCTATTAGAAAAATTAATTGTGTTAATATGGACATCTTATAAGGTAATGGAGAATCAGTGATTCTGAATATATTTTTCATTCCTTTGACAGCTATTTACCATTGTAAGAGCAAAATTTTTCATCTCCTTCAGCTTCTGAAAAAAAAAAACTGTGGTAAATATTAATATAACAGTACTCCTTTCATCAAGAAAATGTCTTTGAGAAAGAAGTACACCAAAAAGTATGAGGAAATAAAGCAGAGCCAAAGTTGAAGAGGGGCTGCCAATATCAATGGCTTATTTTAGGCAGGGACATATCACTCACTGCATTTTTATATCAGATGTGAAATGTTATATAAACATTGTATCTCATCTTCTTGTACTATTTTCTAATGTAACATAGTAACAAAAATTTTAAAAGCTGAATAGAATATACATGAGTATACTATAAGATGCTTTATTCAAAGGCAAAGTAAAAAACCAATTATAAAAATGTACAACAAAAATTTTGGATATTATATAAAATTTTAGGAACAGTAACCAATTAGTTACTTACCTGATTTAAATGTATTTTAATTTCCATTAAATAACTTCAATAATTATTAATTGAAAGATTATGTGCACTTAACTAACAAGCACATTTCAAAACCTTTATTAAAATTAACATTTGATACAACACATGGACAAAAATGAAAATATCAAAATACAATATTATATAATTTGTCTAAAGAATATAGTAAATCAAAAAAAAAAAAAAGAATACAGTTAATCACAGCTACACTGTCGAAGGTAACATGTCTGTGATAGAAGAACAAACAACAGAATAACTGTCAACCTATGACTTAACCGTGCTTGGTTTTAGCAAACCTTTAAGATTTTCTTTCAACCAAACTTCCAATTATCAAACTGGATAACACTTTATAGACAAAGCTAGGGAGCGGGGGTTGGCTGGCACAGAGTATTATTGTGAAGAGTACAAAATTTATTCTCAATTATGAACTTATCAACAATTTGGAGAACACTATTCTTCTCTTAAACATTTAGTAACTAAGAAGTACATAGCATCCTTCCCATCTCATTTTTAATGCCAGTCCTCTCTTACAGCATTATGATGTTACTAGACCTTCCACATTACTTGCCTTCTGTCAACTTTTCACTGAAAGAACTAGACAGGTATTAGAAGATGAGGCCATTTAGTGAAGGAAAGATATGGGATTCACTGCTAAGTCAGTGATATTAAAGGAGAACTCACATACAACTAGATTAGACCACAACTAGTCCAAGAATCCTCTCCAAGGCAAAACTCAAGCCTGATGAAAACACAAATAACATTGAACAGGAAAGGGCTAATCATGTTTCATCCTTTCAATAGTGACTAGGACAACAGAACAATAATATTAAGGTTAATTAGTACTCTAGGACTGACATATCTAAAATCTATGACAAAAGAATAGTAATTAAAAAAATCAAAAGGATAAAGACTAAATAAGGAAAATACTGAATATTCAAAATAAAATATTTCTATACAGGAAAATAAAGATTCTAAGAATAACATTAAAAAATAACAAAAATAAGAGCAGAAACAAGGCAATTTCATGCAAAAATATAATCCAAAATAAAACAGATTAAAAGATAACCCAAAATAAAACAGCAGATATGTAAATGTGAACATGTGGTGCTTAGAAATAGTGCAGTAATCCTCATATTTACAATCAACTCTAGCCAAATTTATATCCAGGTCAGGGATGTACACAGCAAAAGAAAATGTGAATAGAGTTCAGAGGACAAAGAATGCTAAAAAGAACTGGAAAAGAAAGCGGTGGTAATGAGATTTAATAAGCCTTTAAGTACTGAAGAAGATGGTAAACAGCTGTTCCTCATCCTCTCTGACGACAGAACAAGAGGAAATGGCCTTCAACTATACCATGAAGGACTCCGATTACCAAGAGATGGAAGGAAGAATTTTCTGACTGTGACTGTTCTTAAACACTGTAATGGGCTACCAAGGGGAGTTGAAGTTATCTCCTGAGGTCTTTAAAAATCAGACTGAATTCATCTGGATATAATGTGATCCTAGCTTGAAGGCAGAGAGATGAAGTAAAAGAGCTTTCAAGGTCTCTTCTATTCTATTGATTCCATGAGTGTCAACCCATTTCAATCTGCCGAGAATTGCCTCCAATTATAGGTTTAATAACTATAACTCAGAATAAAGCTGGAGAGTTTCTAACTTGATGTCTGAATGCAAAGAAAAAAAGACGTGTTTAGTAATATGGAACTTGAGAGTTGTATTTGAAATTAAATAGGAAAAACAAGTAAAATAGATATAGCTAAAAATAAATAAATAAAAATAAATATAGCTAATAACTTACGGATTCACATACAATATTTCTAATGTTTCCTGCCTTACCTAAACTATACAAAATTAAAATGATCCAGTAACGTCACTTGTTCAAAATAGAGCTAAGACCACAATTACTAGTTAATAAAAAATAACAGCAAATATGTTAAAAGTCTGCATTTAGTTACTAAGGCTCATTTTTTACTCATATTGTAAATCCTCATTCCTTATTCAAACTTCATTTATTCTTTACTGTCATCCTATATGAAAATAGCTTTAGCGTTGGTTCTGATTATAATTATACATATTTAAATAACAAAATACATACAAAAATATCCCCCAAAGTCAAAAAAGAAATTTAACCCACAATTTCAGATATATACTATTAACATTTTTTTTCCTCTAGATATTTCTATCTGAAGATACATTTTGCAAAAACTGGCATACTATTCCTTTTTTTGGTAACTCACATTTCTCCTCTTAACATATCATTAACATTACCATAGTGCAAGCACATGTGTATATGACTGCTTTGTGTTCATATAATGTCACACTGTGTATTAAATTTATTTAGGACCTAGCTACCACAGTTTCTAAGGGAATTCTCATCATCTATTTTGTGCTGCTTCCCTCCACCCCCCCCCCCCAAATGCATACACAGTCTGAAACAATGATGGAGAAGAAATGACTGGGAAGCATAGGTGTACACTGATATAAGAGTATCAAAGGCTGTCCAGAAAACTGAACTGTGGCCAGTTCTAACATGATGGTCACCACTCTAATTTAGTTACCTAACTCAGTATGTTCATATCCTGTTTCTAATTTCTCCAAAAACTCTTGAATAGTACTAGTGCCATATAGAAGGTGGAGATATAACCCTTGGCTCATTTTCTACTCTACTAAAGCTCTAGAAAAGGAACATATAAGTACTGCTTGGCCATGACCAAGAAATATTACAGCTCCTTAAAATGGCCACCTTCTCCTCTGATAGGAAAGAAAACCATTTGGGAAATTTGGAAAACAGATAAAGCTACTAATCTAACATCTGGAATACAATCAAGAGCGTAGATTTCTCTGGAGCAGGCTCATTTTCCTGTTTTGGAGGCTACCGCAATGGCACAGATCTTCAAACCCTGAAGAAAATACGTGACCCTGTATTTACAAAAAAGAATAGCTGGAGCATAATAAGACTAGTGATGAGAGATATGGTTGTGCTTTTGATTAAACAGGAAACGTTTTGCTGCAATAATGTAAAAGCAATTTCTGGACAGTTCAAATCAAGCTACTGAGCACTATCTATTATACACACCCCTCTGTCACTGTCTTACAGCACGGGGTGCATTTGTCTCCACCATTTCATCTTTGTTCCCTGCTGCTTTCCAGTCTATGGCAGTGGTGCTGAATACTGATGAGATAACACCTCTTTCAACCTCTGGCAGACATTTTAAAGCAATTTGTTCAAGTACCAAGTACCCAGTCTGCATTTTTGTGGGCAATTTGTGGATCAAATTTCCCATCATTCTGAGGGTATTTTGAGTTTTAAATATAATGGCTTATCACGACCACAGTATGCCTGCTTTAATTTGACTTATTTCGTATATAAAAAAAGCATATCCAAACAACAGATAAAAACCCAATACCATGCTTTCTAGCACAGATATCTGATATTGATTCACACTAACATGATTTTAAGGAGAAAGAGGAAGAGAAAAATTAACTCATTTCTCCATATGGTTTCCTAATATTTATTTACACAGTTGTGATTCGGTCTCATTTTTATATAATTGAAGATAAATATTAATTCAAAGATAAAAGAGAACAAGATACTTTCTTAATCTAATAACTGAGAGCTAATAGTCAAGTTTTAGGTGTTAAGTTTACATGTCTTACATTAATAAAATAATTGGATATATAGAAACCTAATTTCTTCTAGTCAAAGCCCTTTTCACAGATATACATTGAGAATGATAAACCCTTCACATTTTTCATATACTCTGACACTTACTTACCAATGTCCATATAAAACAATCTGAAGGATTGTCCTAAAAAAAACCCCTAAATTGGAAAAATTGTTATTATGTTCTAGAGCTACTGGTTTGAATCTATTGGAAATACTGAATATAATAATATTATTATATACATTCGATTTAACTCTTTCAGATGTTGCCATGCATATACATACAAACACATGCATATGATGTTTTATGTCTCTGTAGACATATAAATGTCACAACATTTATTTTCTTCAAACATCTTTTCCATAACAGAATAATATAAAATACTGGCCCAGATCATGATACAGTTGAAAAAATGCATAATAAGAAGTGAAATGACTTTCTTCATCATTTTATTATTTTTACTTTTCTTCATCATTTTAAAAATAAGAGGCAAAAGAAAGGTTTCTAAATGCCTTATCTAGTAATCAAAATTATATCATCTTTTTAAAATGCTGGTAGTATTTATTTATTCAGTGAGCAAACTAAGTCTATATCAGGAGCCAAAGCACACAGCACCTGAAATGGTTACCATTTACATAAAAATTCCATATAGGTAATCAACTGGCATATTTACATTTCATGTCTCTTTTTTATTCATTGTTTGTCCTATAACTTGAGATAAATTAAATCTTATAAATATCAACTTCCTAAATTTTTACTAATATTAGTGGTTTTTTATTCTCATTCTCATTTTGATTCTCATTGATTATTTTTTATTGTTCATTAGTTTGCTGGTGCTACCAAATACTAATAGCTTAAAAGTTTTAACAGACTCCAATAATGTACAATAATGGTCAATATTTTAATTTAATCATATTAGGTAAAGATTTTATGTTAAATATGTGCTAGTACACATATATTATAAACTTACAAAATAAGTAAATCTATAGCAATATAAGGAGAGCTTAATGTTTGTATAGTATAAGAACATTAGCACATACCGCCCTTGAACATCATTCCAATCTCTCAGAAGCCTTTCATTTTCCTTCTGCAGGTGCTCATTTTTGGCTTGGTTTTCTGTGATGGTGTCCAGGCAATCACAAATAAGTTTTCTAATAACCTCACCTGGATTTGCAACTTTCTCTAGATTGAAGGAACCAAGTCTGAACTAGAACAAAAGGAAAACATTATTAGTTTTGGGAGAATATCAAAATCGAGTGGTCCAGTTTTAAACATACATAATTTCTTCTGGGGGGGGAAAAGTACAAGATATAAATACAATGCATTTACCAGATATAAATACAGTGAAAAAAAACTGGATAACTTTCTACCTTCTTACTGAAAGTTTATCATGTAAATCAACATAGAACCCAAGAATAATTTGTGTAAGTGGTAAGTCACTCTCCCACCTCCTAGCAGAGAAGAAAACTAAACACACCATATAAGCACACTATCATTTGTTCACTACAACTTAATTTAGGTCACTACTCAGAGTAAGAAAAGGAATTATACATGAAGATTTTTAACTGTACTTTCTGTTAATAGTGGTGATAGAATAAGTGATAATCTATTTCTGAATAAAGAGCAAAATTTTGGCAATAGTTAAGAGTAATGCAGGATTTTGGAAACTGATAAACCTGGTGGTACCACTCAGTAATTACTTCTGTATCAAAACCCAATAAATTACAAATAATAACATCTAATGTCAAGTTTGTGTACTTCTTCATAAACCTAAGATTTGCAAAAACATATCCTCTACTAGAAGGCACTTTAAAATAAAATAGTATAATACAGTTTCATTATAGTCAGGGAATTTAGAAGGGGACATAGGTTCTACTCAACTCATTTGATAAATAGAGATAATAAAATATAGTGACTTAATCTTAATTATAATTATCCTTACTATTACAATTATTATAACTAAATACAATTTTAAAAATGATGATTATATAGTTATCATGTCTTGCAGTTGAAATTTAACTAGAGCATAAAACACATACAACTCATCTAATCATCACCAAAATGAAACTACTATATCCACTTATTAATTAAGTAAACAGAGATTCAGAGTATTTACCTACAGTACTGAAGGAATACAGTCAAAATCGTACTATGCTAATTGAAAGTACATTTGAGGAAAAAAGAATTTAAACATTCACCTTCTGAAGTTTCTCTTAATGTAAACAAACATGCATATACACACACACAAAAGGCAAAGATCACTAATAGAATACAAAGAACATAATTTTCTTGAGTTGATATAAAGAAGAAAAATTAAGCTTATTGTTATATAATAGGTAACTCTATCAGTAAAACATAAACCCCCAAAATGATTCTGTATATTCTCATTATCACAACTGTCAGGCAGCTTTGACCAAGACATTTTTAGAAAGGAACAAGTATTTCATTATAAGAAAGTTTTAACAATGCCAAATGGATAATGGCCACATTATGCCACATTTTGATCCTGAATAAAGTAATGGTAAAATACAAATGCACAGATAAGAATCCAGCTGCCTACTCTTCTATCTTACATGGCAAACAAAGAAGGGACCAATTCTAAATCACTAATAAACAATTTCTTTCAAAATATCATTCAAACATATATTCAAATTCTAAAAGAAAATTCTTAAATCTTTTCTTGGTTATGCACTGTAGAATAAACTTAAAATGTTATTTCTTCTTAGGAATACACAACTATTTTCTGTTTCTATTTTCGAATTAAATTCACTACATTTTGGTCCTTTAATGGGTGTGAACATGTTATTCTAAACAATGAAAATATACAAGAAGCATCTAGAAATTCAATCCAAGAAAAGAAATTTACTTGAAATATTCAACTCACTTCTTAGAAAAATTTTGGAATAAATGAAGAGTAATTCTGCTGGACCATACTTCCTGTAATACACACCGTTTAGAGCCAAGGCACAAAGCTCCCTTCTACTTTCACTGCTGCTTTTCCAGTCTTTCTGTATCATTGAAGATGTAAGGGGACATATGCACTGAGCTTTAATCAGGGCCTTCTATCAGATATAATTAAATAAGAAGCAAAAAGTATTTCTGCACTTTAACTCTATATCAAGCTAAATTTTTTAAAGATTTTATTTATTTGAGAGAGAGAAAGATAGAGAGCGAGCGAGCGCACGAGCAGGGGGAGGAGCAGAGGGAGAGGGACAAGCAGACTCCATGACTCCATGCTGAGTATGGAGCCCAATGCTGGTGGTTGTGGGGGCACTTAAAGCCAGGACCCTGAGATCATGACCTAAGCTGAATCAAGAGCCAGACAGTCAACAGACTGAGCCAGTGAGGTGCCTCAATTTTTTTTTTTTTCTTAAAGAGAGAGAACAAGCATGAGAGCCAAGAGTTGGGGAGATGATTTAGTAGTAGGGAAGGGCAGAAGGAGAGAGAGAGAATCTTAAGCAGGCTCCACACCCCAGGGCAGAGCCTGATGGTGGGGCTCAATCTCATGACTCTTAGATCATGATCTAAGCCAAAATCAAGAGCCTGACATTTAACCAACTGAGCCACTCAGGTGCTCCTATATCCAGCTGATCTTTATACTAGCCCACTTATAAAAAGTGGAAACGTTAAGAAGTATTATTTTTAAAGCAAGCAAATTTGCACAAAAGCTACATTGTATGGCTGGGTTGGCTTAAAAAACCTCTACTCCAGCTTTTGTTTGATACAGAATGCTATTAGCATAGCTTTTCTTTAATTATTAATCCTATAATTTCAAAATAATCTACAATATAAAATAAGGATTTCAAATGGTAAACCAGAATCAGAAACCACAAATAAAAGGCATCCCGAAAGTATGTCTCTCCTTATGGGCATGGTCAAAAACGTTTCTTTTTCTAGTCAGTTCTCAAGATCTCGTGGAGAATTGGTACATAGACCTATACTAAGCACTCCATTCAGTCTATAATCTAAGACTTTTAGGCCACATCTTTATTTTTCTGTGTAAAAAAGTTGAAAACAATCAATTTTTTAAATGTTGATAATCTAGTACAGTAGGGTGTACTAGTCGGTTCTAAGTCATAATTTTAGATAGCAAAACAAGCAAGTAATAACATCTTAAAAATCCGATCTGCATTAAAAATTCTCAATTTCAGAAAACTTATCCATTTTCTTTAGCCAGTGCATTGTTTATTCCAGATATCTGTCTGGATATCTGTCAATTCTTAAATCCAAGGTTAAATGCCATACCTCCTTACCTACCACTTCAAAGCCCAGGTCAAGTTCTCCATAACTACTTTTGCCTACGCTGACCTCTCTATTCTTAACACTTCAGAGTTTGTCTCACAATTTTTCCCCCTGTCATCTTTTCTAGCTCTTTAGGATCAGAGGCCCTATCTTATATTTCTTCCACTGCCTCCACCGTGTCTTGCACAGCCCTAGACATATATTAAGCACTCAATAAGGACTTCAATTTTTTTATTGGAATGGTCTTTATTAATAAAGGAATATGACTATAATGGGGTAGGCAAATAAAAACGTGGGACAATGAGGCACCTGGGTGGCTCAGTCAGTTAAGTGTCCAACTTCTGAACTCAGCTCAGGTCTTGACCTGAGGATTGTGAGTTCAAGCGCTACATTGGGTGCAGAGCCTACTTTAAAAAAAATGGGATAGTGATGCTGTAGACACAAATTAAGAAATATTTTAAGTAGTTTAAGAATAAAACAAAGTTTTATTTTATTGAATAATATAATTGAAACAAAAAGTGTTTGTTAAAAACTACTACATAATAGCACAATACTGTGATAATCTATATGTTTAATAAAACCTACATAGATTTTTTTAAAGAATGTTATGAAGTTATATACTCAGTTTTCAGGTTCTTTAGAGTGACGAAATGAAAGAGAATATATAGTACTAGTAAAGTACACAAAATAAACACCATGAATAACAACTACTAATCAGTTCCTGGGGGATTGTTTGTGGTCCTTCTGTTTCTGGGGGAAGGAGAGTTATCACAGTATGAGTTGATATTCTGCTTAAAACACATCATTTAAATAATTTGAGTTTTGATATATTATCAGAGTAGTCTAAATAAGCTTGCAGAATAAATCTTTGCTACTGTCCTGGGAACCAAAATGTAAAGCTAAAGGAAAAGGAGGAATAAAGATACCTTGATGTTATTACTAGGCAAATGATGGTCAGATAGGAACTCATTTTTCTCAGTGTATGTTTTTAATTTATTCCTATCAGACAAAACTTTATCTAGATATGTATACACTAAAAAAGTAAAGCCTGCCCATTATAGTTTGTAATACAGAATGTTGTCTATTTTAGACAAATACATAGTTGCATATGCATAGCTATTATAAAACACACTTACAGAATTCAGAAATATAGGAAATCAGTTAAGTTTTATAATAAAAAAACACACACACACAAAAAAAAAACAGACTAAGCCATATTATTTAGGCCTACTTACGTTAATTATCACCTGCTCATATTTTGTATCAAATATATTTTTACTAAGATTTGTATCATGAACTCCTTGGTTTAGTGTCCTGTTGAAATTTTTATTTCATATTTAAATGAATAACATTACAAATGTACCTCCTAAAGCAGTGATATGTCTAGGTTGATAACCAGTCTAAGCTATCTAGAACTTAGAAAAGAATACTGATAAGTCCTTCTAAAAAAGATAAGAGAGCTATATATACTGTGAGACTACTAATCTCACCTTTCCAACTATTTTCTTGCACAAATTTCTTACAGCTCACTAAAAAATGTTTAAATATCTCCAGATGATTGTATGATCAAACAAGGCTCTGTATATTTTAGATCCTGTAGGTTCTTAAAGTCAAAACACAATAATCTAAAAGTAAAAAATACACTGATCTCAAATTACAGTGCTACAAAATTATTAGGACTTTAAGGCTAAGTTATATGTTTTAACATATTAAGTATCATCTAAGAATTCTTATTTTGATCTTCATAATTGCAAAAATCACTGGTGGAAGTCAGAGAATCCTTCACAACAAAACACCCAAAAGCCTAGTTGGTAAGGGAGTCTCAGAAGTTACTTTTACATTGAATGACTGTAAATGGTCACTCCACTACTATCTTAAAATAGATGATGAGTTTTCTGGTTTATGAGAAATACAGTAAAATCTAGATTTATCTTAGCTTAATTAGGAGTTAAAGTTAATGATGACAAATTATATTATACATGGATTTAGAATCAACTGGAAGGTTGTTTATAGTAACTGGATTGGGGAGAGCAGATAGAGGACAGGAGTTGCCTATTATTTGCCTGTTACTTTAGTTTTGGTATTAGGTGCTGATAAATATTGCCTTGGATTCCCCAATATTCTTCTAAATCTGATAATACTTATCTAATCATATCTGTGCAGTATGCTTCTCTGTCCTCCACTTAGATGCTAAATGGTAATATTTCTTGGTATGGTCTCTTGACCTACTTTTCTTTTTTCCTCTATAGTTATAGAGTTATCCACAATAACAAGTTCCACTATTACAGATAAACTGAAAACTGCCCAACGTATATCTGTAAGTGAGGCCTCTCCTGAACTCTCGACTTATATACACATTTAACTCATTTTTGGAATGGTGCCAGCAAGATGACCTACACAAGTCTCAAACTTTAAATACCAAAATAGAATTCACTGTCCATCCTCTTCAATACTAAACTAACCCTGGGGATCCCTGGGTGGCTCAGCAGTTTGGCGCCTGCCTTTGGTCCAGGGCGCAATCCTGGAGTCCCAGGATCGAGTCCCGCGTCAGGCTCCTGGCATGGAGCCTGCTTCTCCCTCTGCCTGTGTCTCTGCCTCTCTCTGCCTCTCTCTCTCTCTCTCTCTCTCTCAAATAAATAAATAAATACATACATACATACATACATACTAAACTAACCCTTCCCTGCATTTTCCACTTAGACATTCACCATTCATTCAGTTATACTTGGATGGTATAGTGAGTGAGCATGGATAGCTATCATAACATTACAGTATTTACTTTTATTTCTGTAGTATGCTAAAAGCTGCAAAGGGATAGGGGCTACATATTACACAATAGTATCCCCATTTTTTTATTTTCTTAAATTAACTTAATCTTTTACAGCAACTTTTGGTTTTACAGAATAGAATGGGGACAGTTCCCATACACACCCCACCCCCCGCAGGTGCCCCTAATATTAACATCTGCATGGATATGCTACATTTGCTACAACAAATGAGATAAATATTGTTTAGCTACTAGTACTTAAACTCCATAATCTACAGTAGAGCTTATTATTTGTATTGTACAGGTGACCCCTGAGCAATACAAGTTTGAGCTGCACAGGTCTACTTACATGCAGATTTTTTACCGTACAGTCCTATAAAGGTATTTTTTTCTTCCTTATGATTTTCTTAGTAACATTTTCTTTCCTCTAGCTTATGTTATTGTTAAGAATACAGTATAGAAATACTGTATAAACAGTGTTAATCAATGGTTTACATTATTGGTAAGACTTCTGGTCAACAGTAGACTATTAGAAATTAAGTTTTTGGAGACTCAAAAGTTGGTATCACCATTCTTACATGGTGAAACACAGAATACATTCATTCATTCATTTATCAGACTTTTTTTGTATGTACTCTGTACTAGGCATTGGGGACACTGCTGTGAGAAAGGAAAACAATGTGTGTGCTCTCTTGGAACTTTTCATGGAAAGAGTTGATGGTATACAATGATTATAGTTTCACACAGTTGTAGAATCAATGAAGAAAAAAAATAGGTAAGATTGTGATTAGAGGGCAGCATATCTTTGGATAGGGGAGGGGAAAAGATCTTGCAAAAACTTAGGGGGAGGATTCCCTGGGTGGCTCAGCAGTTTAGCACCTGCCTTTGGTCCAGGGAGCCATCCTGGAGTCCCGGGATCGAGTCCCATGTCAGGCTCCTGGCATGGAGCCTGCTTATCCCTCCTCCTGTGTCTCTGCCTCTCTCTCTCTCTCTCTGGATCTATCATAAATAAACAAATAAGTAAATCTTTAAAAAGAAAAAAACTTAGGGGGAGAACACAGGAGATGAGATGGAAAAAGCAGGAGACTAAATCACACAGGACTTTGTAGGCTACAGTAAGAAGCTGAAGATTTATTCCAATTATAACAAAAAGCCATTGGAAGGTTATAGGCAGGAAAAGGACTGCTTAAATACTACATAGCATTTCCTCTAAGACTGCCCCCGATTATCTCAACCTGTTGGGACGCATACCCTGTGTAATCCCCTTCCCTTGAGTGCAGGGAGGCCTGTGACTTGTTTCTAATCAACAGAATACAGCAAAGGTGACACATACCATTTCAGTGATTAAGTTATGTAAGATGATAATATCCATCTTGCTAACAGATTCTCTCCTTGCTGGCTTTTATGACACTAGTAGCCACATTGGAGAAGCCCATGCAGCAAAGAACCAAGAGTGATCTCTGACAAATAATCATTTTAAAACCACAGGAGGCCTCTGACCAACAGCCAGTGTATTAGATGGGTTCTCTAAAGACACTGAAACAATAAGATGTTTATACATATAGAAAGAGACTTATTGTAAGGAATTGGCAGACGTGATCATGAAGGTTGGCAAATCCAAAATCCGCTGAGTGGACCAGCAGGCTGGGAATCTAGGAAGAATCAATGAAATCTCTTGGCAGACTTCCCTCTTGTTCTGGGGAGAACAGTCTTGTGCTGTTCAGGCTTTCAACTGACTGACTGAGGTCCTCCCTTATTTGGAGGGTATTCTGCTTTATGCAAAATCCACTGATTTTAATATTAATTTCATCCAAAAACTTCCTCACAGAAATATCCAGAATAATGTTTGACCACGTACGTACCTAGGCACTTTTAGCCCATCCAACTTAACACATAAAATTAACAGCCAGCAGGAAACTGAGGCCCTCAGTACAACAGGCTACAAGGAACTGAACTGTGCCAGCAACCCCATGACCTTAAAAACAGATCTTTCACCTTGAGATAAGACTGCAGCTCTAGCCAAAACAGCTTTCACAGGAGTCCTAGCAAAGCCATGCCTGGATTTCTGACCCATGGAAAGCCAGAAAATAAATGTGCAGGGTTTCAAGCTGCCAAGATTTTGGTAACTTGTTACCCCACAATACATAATTAATACAAATATGCTTCAATATTCCAGTCTAAAAACAAAAGCAAAATAAAACACAATCTCCTTAATGTCATATCTAATTCTAGCTAGTATTCATTTTTCTGCTTCAGTCACAGCAAAAATTTCTCAAAAAATAAATGTCCTATCTGTCCTGCTTCCAAAAGTTACTAGCCATGTGGAGGCCAAGAAAAATTAAGGCCATTCCACCTCAAGTTTAGCATTAGCACAAGTACAGCCATCTTAGGTCCCTAGGAATAAGAGCTGAACTTTACAGGAAAAACTGCAGAATGTCCTAGGCAGGGAATCCCATATCAGAAAGACAATAAAGCTCAGAATGCCCTCAGCAGAGAATCTCGTATCAGATCTTAAGAAACTCCTCCACCCTTTCCCTCATATTGGAATGGAAAAAATTCCTCCATTCCTTCTGAAGATCCCCTAGACCAGCCCATAAAAAACCCAGCTGTAACCCACTTCAGGGTCCAAGCCTCTGCTCTGCTGCATGGAGTATACTTGGACCCAAGCTCGAGCTTGTAAATAAACCCTCGTGTGTTTGCATCGGTGTAGGCTCCTTGGTGGTTTCTCGGATTCGCAATCTTGCGCACAACAGCCACACACGGGCTATTTAAGTTTAAATGAACTAAAATTAAAAACTGAGCTCCTCAATAACAAAAGTCACATTTTAGCACTCAATACAGACATGTGGCTAGTAGTTGCTATATCAGACAGCAAAGATACATAACTTATCATCCCAGAAATTTCTTTAGAAGAGCATCGAACTGTTTCCTCATTTTATTACAACCCATTTTTTCTTTAAATACTTCAGTGGATGAAAATGCTTTTTATAATCTGGCCCATGACTCTCTCTAATTGCATCTCTCACCATTCCCCCTACCCTTGCTATCGCTAGCCAACTGCTTTCTTTATATACTTGAATAAGTCAATTATTCCCATATGTAACAGGCAGCTTCCTCCAAAAGTAATCGTGGCTCCCTCACAAGTTCTATAACTGGTGAATAGGTTGCTTCCTCTGTGAAAAAGGGGCTTTGCAGATGTGTTAAGGATACAGACCTTGAGATGAAGAGATTGTTGTGGATTATCTGAGTGAGCCCAATCTATTCACATAAGTCCTTAGTAACAGTTAGAAGGACATGGAATTTGAAGAGAAGCACAGAAAGATTCAAAACTGCTGGCTCTGAAAGGAGGAGACCATGAACCAAGATGTGAGTGGTTTCTAGAAGCTGGAAAAAGACAAGGAAAGGGTTTTTTCTGCAGAGCTTCCAGAAAGGAATACAGTCCTGCTGACATACTGATTTTAGCTAGGTGAGACTACTATGGTGGACTTTTTAAAAAAGTAGTTAGTTAGTTAGTTTAGTTACAGAGCCCGCAAGCAGGTGGCAGGAGAGGGGAAGAGGGAAGGAAGAGGGAGAGGGAGAGGGAGAGAGAATCTCAAGCAGGCTCTGTGCTGAGCTTGGAGCCCAATGCAGGGCTTGATCCCACTACCTCGAGGTCATGACCTGAGCTGAAATTGGACCCTTAATTGAATGAGCCACCCAGGTGCCCCTGTGTTGTCCTTCTGACCTACAGAAACATGGAACATTGAATTTATGTTGTTTAGAGCTACTAAACTTCTGGTTATCTGTTGTGGTAGCAACTAAAAATACAGTATATCAGGGTCTGTGGTAGGATAAATAATTGATCCCCAGTGAGGCCCACACCCTAATTCCCAGAATCTGTGAATACCACTTTATATGGCAAAAGGGACTTTGAAGATGTGATTAAATCAAGGATCCTGAGATGGGGCTGTTATCATGCATTAACCAGGTGGCCCAATGTAATCATAGGGTCCTTATAAGGGGAAGCAGGAGATCAGACTGAGCAAAGGCAGTGCGATGATGAAAACAAGAGATTGGAATGATGTGGACAAAGCCCAAGGAAGGCTGGCAGCCTCTTGATGCTGAAAGAAGAAAACCACTAAGTTTGTGGTACTTTGTCACAGTCATAACAGGAAACTAATAGAGTCTGCATATTCTTCTAGAATGTTCTCCCTGAATTGCACATGGCTTCCTCTGGTATTTTACTCAAGTCTCTGTTCAATGTTACCTCTAGAGACACTGCCTTTGACTACCTTAACTATGATATAAACATTCCAAAATCCTCCAAGTAGTCCTACAAAGAAATGTCAATAGTATAGGTACTAAGAAATAATTTTTTATAATTTTCATAGCTTGTAATCATCTTAATTCATTTTATTTACAAATGGTTATTGTTTCCCTTCCTCATGCTTATAGCGGAGATTCAAAATATGTTTTTTAACTGAGTGAATGAATACTTGGTCATAAATGTTGCAAATATTTTTCTGATTTGGCAATACTACATATAAAGCATTTACATTTTAATGTAGTTAAATCTAAAAACAGTTCTGTTGGGGTGCCTGGCTGGCTCAATCCATGGAACATACAATTCCTGATATCGGAGTTGTAGATTTGACCCCATATCAGGCGTAGAGATTATTTAAAAATAAAATCTTTAAAAAATAAAATAAAAAGTTTCCTTTTAAGTCTTTGCAAATCAAAGAAAATAATCATTTAGCCACATTTTCATTTTTACTTCTCCAAATACATGAGCAATGTTTCCTCACCCTTTACTCAGTGATCCATTCTCTCCCTACTGATATAAAATGCCACCATTATTAGAAACTACATATTTATGCATACTTAAGTATATTCTTGAGTTTCCTATTTAGTACCATCATTCGTTATTCTTTTACTAGTACTATGATGCTCTTTTAATTATTACAGCTTTATAATATGCTTTATTACTAAAGATTATAAATTCCATCTCATAATTCCTTTTTCAATATTGTGTTGTCTAGTTTCGCCAAGCACATTTCATCCCAAGAATTCTAACTGAATTTGACAAAAACAAAAAAAGCAACTAAGAAATACTAGGAACTTTGTTTTGAATTACATTCTTTCAAATTATTTTAAAAGGAATTAACTTATTTCCAACATGAATTAACAGTGTCATTCCTCCATTAAAGATCATTATGTTTCTTCATTTAACCAAGAGTTATTTTTATATATTTTGGTTAAGTTTCTCATTGCATTTTTTTTATAGGATAATTTTTTTTAATTTTTATTTATTTATGATAGTCACAGAGAGAGAGAGAGAGGCAGAGACACAGGCAGAGGGAGAAGCAGGCTCCATGCACCGGGAGCCTGACATGGGATTCGATCCCGGGTCTCCAGGATCGCACCCTGGGCCAAAGGCAGGCGCTAAACTGCTGCGCCACCCAGGGATCCCTCTCATTGCATTTTTAAAATCAGGCTCCTTCCACTGTGGCTGATAAGACTACCAAATAATCTGCAGGTAGAAATACAATTGCAACTGTCTATTCAGTCGTATTTTTAATACCTTGGTCATATCAAAAGAATTTTATGGTGCATGGGAACCTTAGAAAATCTCTATTTTAGAATCCCAATACTGACCTTTATTTTCAGTTGGGGTCTTGCATACGCAATCATAACCACTGTGTTTAAAATAATTACTTAAACTATAGAAGATTTGTGAACAAAATCCTAAGCACTGATCATGAAGGATTTTGTAAATAAATTACAACAGAAAAAAAGAACTTAATGACACAAAAAACTCCACTCTCTTGTCAGTTTGAATTTGATTTGTCTTTTAAAAATGGTTGATTACTTTAACACAGTGGCATTCCAGAGTGGCTATGACAGAGAAAAATGTCAATGGGGCTAGGATCACTCTGTTGCTTAGCTTCTAAGGCCCCATAGAAATAGTAAACAAGCAAACACTGGACAAAAGTTACGATAAAATATCACACTACGGAAAAAAAAAAATATCACACTACGGGATAATTAGGAAACATAATTGTTAATAAAACATAGTATGAAATGGTATGAATCATTTATTTCTGACTTTAAACCAGTTTATCATGTTAAGTAACAATTGTTCAGGTCTCTCATAACATTCTCCAGGAAAATTAAAACAGTAGGATCTTGTTTTTGTTTTTGTTTTTTTTTTTTTTTGTTTTCTGATTATAAAATTCTGGCCCTTTGTCATTTAAAAATTTCAGAAACAAAAAATAAAAAAAAAAACAATTCAGAAACTTCTCTTATCCTGCCCCTAAAGGAGTGAATTATAGTTTTTTGAAGAAACAGCATGACTGGTTAAAAGTCATTATATTGACATTAGAAACTTTTTGGAAACAAAATATTTTCCTAAAAACTTACTGTGTTAACTGCAACTCTAAATCAATTATCATAAACTTAAAATCAATTATCATAAACTAATAAACTCAAAACTAGTGATCCTTAAAAAAATCATAGAAGTACCAAGTATCATTAAATCCTCAACTTAAATAAAATTATAAAATATGAAATCAAAGATAATATATGCTCATTTTTCTATATGGTTTATGAAATTACTTCTAAAAAATTTTTTAAAGCTTAATAATTGCCTTTTTAAACTAAGGATTAAAAATTCTTCCACCATATATTTTTCATTCAAAATTATTTACTAAGGGTGGCTCAATCAGTTAAGCAACTGACTCTTGCTCTCAGCTCAGGTCTTGATTTCAGGGTTGTAAGTTCAAGCCCCGCATTGGGTTCCACACTGGGTGTGGAACCTACTTAAAAAAAAAAAAAAGTACTAAGAATTCTATAAAACTTTATTTATTGTAATTTAACAGTAGCTCTCTAGGAAGTAAATTTCTATCCAAAATATTTATACAGATAGTTAATATTTACTTTGATTTATTGCCTTCCTTACCTTGAGACAGAATAAAAACCAAGTACTGGTCTAAAAAACATTTAAACATTTTTCAAGGCTTTTTAAGGTAAATAATCACTTAATAAGAAAACTGCCTATAAAAATTACTATCTATTGATACTTGAGAAGAACCAAAGAGCACAATGGATGGTAATCATGCATTTAATCGAATTTTCTTGCAAAGAAAAATGTAATTAAGAATTAACACTGAGGTAGTTCCAGTTCAGATAATGGCGAAGTAAGCTGTATCAGACTAACCCCCCTGGCGGTAACAATTATAAACTTCAAACCAAAAACTAAAAAACAAAACCTATCAAAGGACTGAAGAATGACCCAACAATAGGCAGCAACTGGAAGGTACTGAAGTAGGGTGAGACCCATGCTTCTGTGAGCTCCTCACAGGGCATTCTCCTCTGTCCAAGAGTTCATATACAATAAGTAGAAACCATACTTACTGCCCTGAAGTATCAAAGAATAAAATTCAGGCTTGCACACATAACAAACACAAGCAAATATATAGATGGAAAATAGGAGAGAAATTCTAAGAAAATTAGAGGGCAATAGAGTAAAGGATCAGTTAAAATCCATATAAAAGAGTTAGCCAAAAGAAAATCAGTTAAAATATACATAATAAAGTCAGCCAAAAGAAAAAACGGAACAGAAAAGGAATTTAAAAAGTAGAAGAAATACATGTACTGAAATTTCCAGTTAGAAAGAGTCCACTAAGGTCCCAGCACACTGGAATTGAAAATGACTCATACCAAGACATAACAACACTAAATTTCAGAACATTTGGAACAAAAGAGAATCCTAGAAGATTCCAAAGCATTAAAACAGGTTATACGCGAATGATCAGGAATTAGAATGGCCCTGGATTTCTATCACATTGCTGGACACCAAAAGTCAATAAATTAATGTCTTCAAAATAAAAAAGAAATATTCAGAGAATATGTTCCATCAATATGATGAAATATACCAAATTATATCATAACATTTTAAAAATAGTAATTAACATTTATGGGTGCTTACTATGTTTCAGGCATTATATACTTAATAGAGAAGTCTCTAATTGTAATAAATTCAGATTGTGAACTCTATGGATCTAAGACTAAAATAATACAAGAAATATATGAAGTGTAGTCAGTAAGAATTCTATATAAAAACTTGAAATTCAATTAAATATTCTTTCTTTAGATCCTACCATGTGAATATACAAGGCAATCTACATCATATGAACATAAGTCAGATAGAGTATCTACTTTACCTAAATGTAGAGAGTTGTAGTATTTTATAAGACCTACAATGTTAATAGATTAATTTCAGAAAAATCAGGATGAACCATATCCCAATCATGAATTTTCAACTTTTAAAAGCTCAAAGTAAAAATGTAGCCAAACAAAAATGTTGAAATACCGCAGTACTGAAATTACTGTTTTCAATGAAATAATGTCATTACTGCATGAAATACCAAATATTTTGTGGTAACTATGTAAATAAGTCATGTTACATAGAATAGCACCTTGCTGTTAGGAAATATTAAAAGCAGAAACCTAGTTTCAGTTAAGTCCAAAAGAAATCAACTATTTGGCATACTGTAGTTCCACTTCAGTAAACTGTTTCTTACAGAGCAGCTCTCAAATGAGAACACTTACTCATTGCCAAAAGTGTCCAAATGGTATAGTAGTTACTGTATTTTGACAGTGTAGTAATTTCAATTTACTCAATGGGGTGCTAAGGGATAAAACCCTAAAACTAAAGTAAGGGAGCAGTGGAAAGGAGGGTGGCAATCTGAAAACATAGTATGCATTGAGATACACAGTCATATAAAGAGTTATATCCATGGGGAAATAATGTCATATGCAAAATGAGTATTTCATACACTTTTTAAAAGGATAAATTTTCTTTGTATGACTTAAAAGGTCAGATCAAAGATTTATGTTCAACTACTAGAAGTGCTTTTGCACTTACTGTCATGGTTACAATGTATTAAGGGAGAAAAGCATTCCCCTTAATAAACCAGTTTAGAAAACTACAGAATGTAGTATCTTTAAAAATCATCATGATTTTATAGATTAGTGTTTGGCTATAAGCTAAAGAAGGGAGACCATGATGCCTGACGTGCATGTCGCATACAGAACTCCTTTTGGGAAAAGTAGCTTTCCCAAAGCTCCAACCAGTTTATTTAATTTTTAACCTGGTTAAGTAAACTTTTACAGGTTCACACCAAGTGCTTACAAGTTCATGCTTTGGATAAACTCAGATTTGCTACCCAAGCATTACTAACTGGATCAAGGCACAAGCCAAAAGAAAAAAAAAAAAATTACATAAGGATTGATTATGAAGATGGCTGACTGCTTTTGAAATGACTTGACAGAAACTCTTCCCAAAGGGATTCTTTGTATTAAGGGACAATAACTATCACATTCCATGTCCCCTTAGAATTACCAAAGTGGTGATTTTAAGCAAACAAATAAAAGACATGAGGTCAGGTTGCTTTCTGAAACTGGACAAAGGTAAGATTTCAGTTCATCATACATCAATCACAGAAGCTAGAAACTACATATTATTGAGGGGGTGAAAAGAGGTGGTTTTCCAACCTGTCCTTACCTTCCCCTTGATCCAAATACTCTCATTTGTATGGATATTCCTAACACACCTCCATTCTCAAAGACCATCTATGTATACCTCCTCTTACTGATCTTAAGAAATCTGACCAACTTGGCTCTACAATCTAGAAATATCTTCTAGAGATGAGTATCTATTGGATTGGCTACCTAAAAAGCAAATTCCTATTTGTTTAACATATGTTTAAATGAGATTTTCACTTTTAACTGATAGTTAAAAAAAGCAACATCTGTGCTTAATGAGTGTAAATTCAAAATCTACTTTAAATTCTGAGTTTGTCAAATGTAACAATTAAATTGGTTTTAATAGCCATTTCCCAGACCTAAATATCTATGAAAGACTGACAATCGTATATAAATTCTGATTTTTCTTAATACATGTCTTTCTTCCTATGAATATCTTCCACTTAGCTAAAGCTAAAAATAGGAAGAAAAACAAGATGTTACAAAATGCCCTGAAATTTCAAATTCCCTTCTTTATAATGTTATCCACAATCCTGGTACTTAAATACAAAACAAGATATACATGAGATAAATATTATAGTCGAGATGAGGTTCCCTTAACAACAAGCTGTGACCTTAATCTTTGAATTTCAAAAACTTATAACAATGCTATTGCCCAATCCATTTACCCTAATTCACAGGTATTATATGAACAGCATTTAAGAAGAAAATAAGAAACTGCTATATAGCCTCAAAAAATTGTTCATCCTTATAATTTCACTCAACATTTTCAGGGCAGCCCAGGCGGCTCTGCGGTTTAGCGCCACCTTCAGCCAAGGGTGTGATCCTGGAGACCTGGGATGGAGTCCCAAGTCGGGCTCCCTGCATGGAGCCTGCTTCTCCCTCTGCCTGTGTCTCTGTGCCTCTCCCTCTCTGTATGTGTCTCTCATGAATAAATAAAATCTTAAAAAAAAATTTTAAGGAATTTTTCACCAACTACTAATATATGCATCAAAGCAACAAAGAAGAATAAAGAAATGCCCCACCTGCAGAGACTTATAAGGATATATCTGTTATATAGTACGAGAAGTAATCTAAAAAGGTGCTCACTAATATACTATTCAATCCAGGATAAGCACAATTTCAGGGTAATAATAGCAGCATGAAATATTATCAAAGTATAAATATATAAGGCAATAATCAGATTCTCAATATCAAGACTGGCAATAGCTAGTGATGATTCATTTTATGTGTCAACTTTATGGGGTCACTGCATGCCCAGATAACCAGTTAAACATTATTTCTGGGTGTGTCTGTGAGGGTGTTATAGAAGAAATGAGCATTTGAATTGGTGGACTGAGTAAAACAGATTCCCCTAAGGAATCAGTTGAGGGCCAGAACAGAACAAAATGCAGAGGAATGTTGAATTCACTCTGCCTGATAACTTGAACTAGGACATAGGTCTTTTCCTGTCCCCAGTGCTTCTGATCCTGAAGTCTTCAGACTTGGACGGGCATCTACATCATTGGCTCTCCAGACCTTTGAACTACACCATTGGTTTTACTTGGCCTCCAGACTTGAGGGGCAAGATAGTAAGATTTCTCAGGCTCCATAACTGTGTAAGCCAATACCTTAAAAATGTATCTCTTTATATATTAGGATTGCTTCTCCAGAAAACCCTAATATAGGTAGTATTTCAACCTTACAAAGTCTATGGTTATATACTAAATTCATTTCCTAAATTCCCCCACTATGACCTGGGCATAAGAACTACTTCTATCCAGGCTTTTTGTCCTCTTTTTCCCCCCCCCCGAATATGGACTCACCATTATAAATAACAAAATAAATACTTGGATGCCTGGGTGGCTCAGTCGGTTAAGCATCCAACTCTTGATTTCTGCTGAGATCTTGATCAAGCCCTGAACTGGACTCCATGCTGCGTGTGGAAGTTACTCAAAAAAAAAAAAAAAAAAAAAAAAGAGCAATTCTAGAACAACATCTAAAAATAAAACCAGAGAGTACTGAAAATAATGACTATTGTTGGAACATATACACAAAACAATTTCTCGCAGACAAATGACATCATCACTGTTAACTATCAATGAAAAAAGAGCACTCCAGAATGTTTTGAATCTTTAAGAGCAACACAAAAAACAAGATCACAAAGAATTTGTTCACAATTTAACTGAACTCAGTAAGAGCAATGATGCAAATTTTTCCATTGTTATTGTCTCATCAGTGAGTAACCTAGAGGAACCACCCTGTCTTGGATTAAATTAGGATTTCTTTCTATTTGCCAACAACAATCTATGATCTTTTTTAACATGAGTAGTAGCTACCTCTACTTCACACAATAATACTTTTGTAGGATACTGTAGATATATATATTTTTTAATTAGTTCAATATGACATTTCTGAAAAACAGAACTAAAATATGCAGCTGAAAGGCCATCCTCAAAACCCTAAAAGGAGAACTTAATTTTGTAATTAAATTCTCCTTTTGTAATTTTGTTTTTTGTAAAACACCATACAATTTATCCTCCTAGACTGAGATATAGTCAATAATCCCATTTACATTTTCATGTTTTAATCTAACCATAAAGAAATACAGGAGAAATTCCATTAATCATTTTTAATTTTCCAATAACCAAATTAATCATTCTCAAAAACACCTTAAAGAATCACAGTTTGAAATGCTCCTTTATGACTAGCAATGGTTAGAAAATCTATTTAGAAAATGTATAAATATTTACTGATTTATAGATATCAACAAACAGAAAGCCTTTCAATATCTTTGCAAAGAAAAGAACCAGAGCCAACTGGAAGCCCTATTTTCTCTGTGTTCTCCAGAAGACTGAACATGGAACATTGTCAGGGAAGTCTCTGTTCTCACTCCTGTTAAAGAATGGAAGGATCAAACTATTGATAATGTTGAAGGATTTCCACAATCACTACCACCATCATAGTACTACAACAGATTATCTGTAAATCAAAATAACTCTACTGATTCATTTTTGGTAGAGAAGAAGTTTTAAGATTTTTCAATAGTACTAAGAGCTGATACATACTTTCATGTGTATTGACTTTTGAACAATTATATGGGCACTTAAAATCAGTATGTCACTGTGAAAGTACAATCAACACGATTCAAATCAATTTCACTGAGTTCCTAATATGTGTTAGAAATCGTGTAAGGGGTTGAGAATGAAAGCATAACCAAAGTTTATGGAAATCACAATCTGGCAGATGGAACTGAAATGTAATCATCCAATCAAAATGCAACTTGATTTGAAACAAATGAATGGGAGGAAGTTAGACATAATGAATGTCATACTAAGACATTTAGCTTTATTCTCTAGGTCAGGGCTTGTGGAATCAACTGTCCTTAGGAGCCAGGCAGGTAAAGTAAATGAATAAAGCTGATGGGCTGACAAACTACAGAAAGCAATTCCCTTCTACAGGGGAGCCACTAAGTAGTAATAATTGATTGTTGCTTGATGGAAATGTGGGCCAGATTACTCAGATTTTTAATTTTTCCATAGATACCAGAAATTTAGATTTTTAGATAAAAGCCCCTGATTTTGATTGTTAGAAACTCATTTCAATTTTTCTCTAGTGTAAGGTCCAAACATAACATATCTACAGGCTATATCTGGCCTTCTGCTGAAGACAGTAGGGTGCAGCTTCCAGTGACTTTTCAGCAGAATAATGTGATTAGATTTGCGTTTTAGAAATGTCTCTCTGATGGTAGATGAGTAGGGAGGGCCAGAGAAAGGAAGATTACCTGTTTACAAAATAGAAAGTGAGCCATAGATAGATACAGCAAACAAATTCACTTCAGAAAAGAACTGACAGGGGATCCCTGGGTGGCTCAGCAGTTTAGCACCTGCCTTTGGTCCAGGGCGTGATCCTGGAGTCCTGGGATCGAGTCCCACATGGGGCTCCCTGCATGGAGCCTCCTTCTCCCTCTGCCTGTGTCTCTGCCTCTCTCTGTGTCTCTCATGAATAAATAAATAAAAATCTTTAAAAAAAGAAAGAAAGAAAGAAAAGAACTGACAGCTAGGCAACATGCAAGCTGAAGGGAAGGAGAAGCAAACAGGAAAATGAAAATACAAGTGTATGTCAGTGGGAACAAACACGATAATAAATGTCTAATACAGTGAATTCAAAGAGGGATGGGAAAGACCAGGGGGAAGAATTTAAACTTCAAACAGAATAAAGAATCTTCTTTTTATGAAACTAAAGGAGGAAAAGAATCCAGACACATATAAGATGGAAAAAAGGAATGAAGAAATACACACCTCATAGCCTTTAGTGGTAGACATAAAGATGGCCCTCAAGATTCTCAACATCTAGGGCACATGCCCTGTATAATGCTTTCCTTTTCCATGTGGGTGAGAATTTGTGGATGGAATGAGATATATTCAGTCCCATTAGGTTAGGTGATATGGGAAAGCTGACTGTATAAAAAAAAAAAAAAAGATTATTCTGGTTGGGCATGATCAAATTGAGCCCTTAAAATGGATTGGGATCTTCATCAAGAGCAGGGAATTGACTTGAATAAAATTCTCTGTTGTGGGATTTAAGAGGAAGGTTGTCATGAAAATGGCTTCTAGCAGCTGAGAACAACCTTCGGCTAAAAGCCAGCAAGGAAATGAATGCTGTCAACAACCAAGTGAGCCTAGAAGAGGAATCTGAGCTCCAGGTGAGAATGCAGTCTGGCTGACAGTGATTGCAGCCTTGTGAGTTCCTCAGCAGAGAACCTAGTTGTGCCACAATAGAGAACTAATATGCTTAGTAAACAGAACATAGTTTTTGAACAACAACAAACAATAGGTATTGCTTTAAGATAAAGTTGGTAGAACCGCCAAGAAGGAGAGTCAGGCTGAATTTTTCTAGCAGCTTTGGTCTCATCAAGCTTTATTCAAATGTCACATCAGGCACAAAATGATTCACCAGGAAGAGAAACTGCTTCTCGTGTTACATAAAATTTTAACTTCTTATACTAAAGGAGTTGGACAGTTACAACTAGGTTTTCAGAGTATACTTCCACAAAAAGAGTATAGAAGAAAGCAGATGATGCAGCAAACACACAAGATGCAAAGTCACTGGTAGTCAACAAACATGAAAAATGTTATCAAGTAATTCCTGAGAACTGAACACCTTCAGAAGGCTTCAGAAGGCTTTAGCTATCATAATTTCTATAAGTATATATTCAAGGTTCTCCATTTAGTGGAATAAATGACTAAAAGTTTCTTCTAAAACTCTAAAAAAATCATGTATGTGTGGCAAAAGACTAACATATACATCATAAAATTATTTCAGAAAGCATTTCAGTAATTATGGTAGAAATAAAAGTCATAAAGGAATAATTGTATTACTGCAGTCCTCTTGGCATTTAATCACTTCATTTTTTGAAATCATTCTGTTTACAGTCATACTTGCTCTCTGGTTTCCAAAGTAATAAACACACAACCTGTTTATTTTAAATATTCTATCCTGAAATAAGAAGATTTTTTTCTTCTCAAAATCATACTGCACACTAACCAAGCTTCCAAGCCAAAAAGAACACAGGAGACCAAATGTGTAAAAGACAAGCAAGCTCCACTATGAACATTATCCAGTCTTTAGACTTAAGAGAAGAAAAATGTCAAACTCCAGCTGTTCTAACTTAATAGAAGGATAGCCCAGATTGGCCTAGTCTTTGTCTCTTGAGGGAGACAAGCAGCCTATGACATAATGTGTCCGTTTTGTTCATTTTACATTAGTAAGCACAGCACCGGCTTTGTGTTTCATCTTTCTCTTGTCAACTTTCAACTCCCTTTCCCTAAAGAGAACAAAGAAAGCTCTCTTTACATTAAAATGAAAGTCTATTCCAAAGTCAAGGGGTATAAGAAAATCAACCACTGAGAAAACAGAATTTAAAATTTAGAGTTGTCTTCAAATAAATAGTTTCAGGGAGGTATTCTTTGTTGTTCAATCAGCATATATTCTAAACACAACAAAAGTACTTCCCCTTAAATTTAGGGAAAAAATGGACATCTGGGTGGCTCAGGGATTGAGTCCAGGCTGTGATCCCAGTCTGGGGATGGGGATCGACTCCCGCATCCGGCTCCTTGTGGAAAGCCTTTTCTCCCTCTGCCTATGTCTCTGCCTCTCTCTCTCTCTCTCTCTCATGAATAAAAAACTTTTTTAAACATTTAGGAAAAAAATATAATCATCTACAATTTAAAAAAGGAAATAAACTATAAACGATTTTTCAAGAAATAAGAAAATAAATCTGAAACATATTCCTCTAAAAATGGAAGCATAAAAAAAGATGCATAAAAAAGATGGAAAATGAGAATGGGGAAAATATTAAAAACAATTTATGTTCAGCAAATTTCAACTCTAACTCATAACAATCCAACACATCAATAATCACCACCCTCAACCACCAGCCCCCCTTCAATTCATCCCTCCTAGCCCTCTGACCAATCCCTGCTTCCAGATGGACTAATAGTGCAACTCAATTGCATGCAGGATGCAGGATGACTATCCTGGATCTCCCTGCAGCAGGATCATAAGGATTCTCTTGGTTGTATGCCATTTCTTACATTGCATGACATGAGATGAAAGCTTGCCTCATCAATTTTCAATCATTGCTAAAATAAGCATTTAAAACTATGCTAATTCTTTAGCTCCAAGTTATGCTATGCAGTCTTTTGGCTGGTATTCAATTCTAAATTTGTCATAATTTTTCCTTAAATTTCTACTTTGGCCCATGAAGTTTCTTGTATGTGTGTATTTTACATTTGCAGGAGAGACAATCTTTTTGTAATGAAGTATTACAGAAATCTTGAACTCTATGCTTATTCTCTATTTGAGAAGTCTAACACATAAATACTGCCATGTTTTAGTATTCTTGAAACGAATGAATATACTCCAATTGTTTGATAAAGTGATCTCTTTTTTAAGGGATCTACGTCTTTCTCCATCCATCCATTCACCCAAATAACCTTGTTAAAATATTCTGTTCAAAGCTTCTATTTTGTTGCTGTTTTCTGGCCAGTTAGGTATGTTGTTTTGCTGTTTTTTGAGAAAGATGTGTTCAAACGTTTCAATATGATTTGGTATTTTTTAATTTCAATTTGTAATTGAGTCAACTCTTGCTTTATGTATTTTGAGGTTGTCAAGTGAGTACAGGTTCTCAGAATTTTATTTTTCCAATCATTTGGTCTTCCCTATTCCTAGCAACACTTGTTGCCTTAAAGTGTTATTTTTTTGTATGATAATAAAGTTACCTCACAAATTATATTTTAATATTTGTTTCATGTATTGTTTTTATCTTTTTTCCAACCTTTATGATCCTTATATTCAAGATGTGTTTCTTACAAACAGCATGAAGTTGTATTTTGCTTTTTTTTTTTCTTTTTAGGGGAGAGAGAGAAAGAGAGAGAGACCAAGAGCATGAGTCATGCTGGGGTGGGGGGTGGGGGGTATTGCTGGCAGAGGGAGAGGAAGAGAAAGAATCTCAAGCAGGCAGGCTCCATGCTCAGTGCAGAGCCTGACATGGGGTTCAATCCCACAACCCCAAGATCATGACCTGAGCCAAAATCAAGAGCCAGACACCAAACCAACTGAGCCACCCAGGTGCCCAGTATTTTGCATTTAATAAAATAATCTGTCCTTCAACAGAAGAGTTTATATTCATATTAATTGCACATAACTGATTATTTCTACCATCTTGTTTCCGTTTTCTCTATATTTACTTTCCTTTGCTCCATTTCATTATGTTTACTATTGATTTAAAATCTCCTTAATCACGTAAAATATACTTATTCTACATTGCTTTACATTTTTAATATTACTTCATGTTTTATGGCGATAATCCTTTTCATTATAGCTGCTAACTATATCATGTTATTCATGTTAGATGATTCATATAGCTAGATTTATTTTTATCTTCAGAAGGGATATTCTTTCTACTAAGATGCCCATCTGTGTATTTGATATATTTGATGATTGTATATAATCATCAATATAAATAAGATATTTAGCTTCTAAATAGCTTATTAGCATTTGCTTTTGCCAGAGTTTCAGAAATTCTAAGTCTCTTGGCTTGAGATCTCTGTGCTATAATAGAGACAGTACAAATTCTGATTCCATTCAGAAGCTCCTCTTCCCTTCCCTCTGCATCCATAATATCGTTATCACCACACAACCATTAAACTCAAGCCCAAAGAACTTGCATATAGGACAAATGACCTCTCTGACCAAAGCAGCATAACTCTGGTTTTAAGTTATCTTTCACTTCTGTACCTTGGAGATTTCCCACTTCTTTATTTGTCTCAGCATTTCTATGTACCTGGAATGGGATGATCATGTCCACAGGTCAGGCCCAGAAATCCATACAACACTTTTCTAACCATTCACATTATTTTCATGAATAACATCAGTATTTACTGAGTGCTCAAGCTCAGCACAAAATGAATGACAAGAAAGTCACGTTCTCTGCCAACTTGGAGTTTACAAAAGGCCTGAAGATTATTCATCACTGTCCTCAGCAATTTGAACATGCAATATTACTAATATTCCAGTTTTCTATCCAGGATGTAAAATCTTCTAATTCCATAGTGTCTTTTTCATTATAATTTTGAATTAAATCTCCTATAAGTTATGTCTAGGGATTACCCTATTCCAGACGTATTTATCACCTCAAGAAATGCTAAGAAATTTTTCAGAAAGGGTATCTCCTTTTTAAGAAACTAATCTTACTCTTACAGGTTATGTTTATTTAGATAAAAGGGTTATTTCATTAAGACCTGGATCAGGAAAATTTTGCACTTGTTTTCATTCTGAATTGAAAAATATAACTAATTCTGCATGTTTGTTCAAAGTTGTCAAGCTCCATGATGCTGTTTTATAATAGGATTATCTTAAATCCTTACCTAATCAGATAATAGTTTATCATTTCATGTTATTTAGAGCTTCAAGAGAAAAGTCATTTTAATCATTTAAAATGAAATAAATTAAACATAGAAAATGAAACACAATCATGTCATCCACAAAGCAATTTCATATTCCTAACAAGTTTTTTATATTGTATTCCTAGTAATTCCTTAGTGTTTTTTACAAAATGAAATCAATGTGATATACAGACATTCTTATTTAATATAGGAGGAAATAGGGAAGACTGAAAAATTCCTTTACCAGGATATTTTTATACATACCCAAAACATATCCCAAATTGTAAAATTTCTTAAATTTTTTATCTTAATAATGTCTAAAGAGTAATGATATTTGACTCTGTAGAAGGGTTTATTAAAAATACTATTCTGTAAAACGTACAAAAATTTTTCTGAAAAACAACTTAAATATGTGAAATTCACTTATAGGCTGAGTTGATGTAATAAAATTATTATATATTCCACTTCAAATTTCATGGTAATTTAGAGAGTACAAAGTTGAAGATTTTTTTTTTCTGTTTAATAAATTGTTATATAGATAGCAGAGGTCTTTTCAGTGGATAGGACTTCTTAATAAATCAAATTTCTAATCTAAAAACCAGGTAAATTAAAGAAATCATTCTTTAACAATCAATAGCTTTTTTTTCATTTTTGTTATTGCTTTGTTTTGTGCAAGAACCTTAATGCCCCCTATTTATTATTTCTTTATAAATTCCATACAGAAGTCCTTTGCTATTCTGGCCAGATTTTCTAAGACCTTAGGAATTCTGCACATTTACAAAAATCTAAACCTTCGTACTAGCTCCTAGCATTTTCAAAACCATAGTGCTCTCAGGAGACATGTTTCCAATGTGTTTCGTTACAAGTTAAGAGCATTTTCAATGCTCACTAATTTTTTCCTTCTGATTTGATGACTATTTCTCCAACAAAGACACAATGTTTTGAGTATTTCAAAGGTTACTGTAGTGACAGTACAGAACAAAAACTCATATGTGACTAAATAGGCAACTCGCCCACCTAAGAATCTTGTGGTCTAAATTAAAATTCATAGCTACACAAATTTACAGATCACTTCATGTCACAGAACTGAGGGACTACTCATGATTTGGATATTAAAGTTATAAATATCAAAAGTCTATTGATATAATCCATGATTTACATTTGGTATTCTCCTTGAGTTAATCTGAATTACAATTCTTTATTTTTGTTTTACAGTACTCTGTTAAAAGGCATACAAGTACAGAAATGTGTTCATTAAGATAGCTGCATTAGTGAAACTGGATTCCCAAATTTGACAAAGCTGAGATCAGAGTAAAGAGATATCAATTAACATTAATGAATCAGCCTGAACAACTATAGGACCATCTAAAAGAAGAGTACCCTTATTTGGAACATTTCCTAATTCTTCTTTATTCAGTTACCTTTTTTTTTTTTCAGACTAATAAATAAGAAACCCAAATGCTTAAAATTAAGTTACTGTCAAGAGGACTGACCAGACCTGAGAGACTCCAAAACAGGAGCAAGGCCCATTTCAAATAGCCACAGATGTCCACCACATGATAGCTACCATGCTGACCATGAGGGACATGATGAAAGTCCTCGGTCTCCATTGTATTTGTCAGAAGGTGTGAGCAGCCATCTGTTCTTTATTTATGTTTCCAGAAACCCAGTAACTTTTGAGATGTATTCACATGGAAAAAAAACATATATTAGACACAAAAAGGAAACAGTTATGTAATGACACAGTGGCAAAATCTGTGAGACATTTTAGCATGTATATAATAAAAGTTCATCAAGAACCTTCCAAATATATTTCTTCCCTCATAAATAAGCAAAACAGATAAAGAGGTGGTCAGAAGTTTACTGAAACTAAATTTCATTATAAGCCATTATTGCAAACTGTCATTACAACAGGAACCCAAAGATAAGGGAAAAAAATAAAATGCAATTAATTTCCTTTAATTTTTTCTCCTGATTAAAGATTAATAAATATTCAGACAAAATCAAGAAAGCTCATAGTTATCTAGTTAAAATAATAAGAAAAAGTGAGATAACCCAACATATGAGGGAATTAGCATCTCCAGAGTAAAAAAAGTGAACATAAATTTTAATAAATATTAAATATTGGTTTGAACATAAATATTTGGTTTCAACAGCTACTCAAAAAGACTGAATAAATTTTAAAGGCATATCCCAGACCAGAATTTAAGAGTAACAGTACCAAACAATTGTTGGTATCAGTTAACTCTCTAAGTTTATTGTACCAAATTCACTTAACATAATGAGTCCAGATTCAAGGACAAGAAAAGAAATATAGCCTATTCACTGAAGTTCTTTATACTTCTAGTGAGACAAGACAAACAAACATGCTGAGCAAGGAAAGAAGAGAACTTCGCAAGTAACCTTCATGAGTCTTTTATTAAATCTAATTCTATTGAGGTCTAAAAAATTAGTTAAATATAACTGATTTAAATAAAAAGTAAAATAAATGGAAGTTGAGTTTAAAAATTAAGAGATTCCCAGACTTCTTTAATTTGTATTTGGTTTTTAATGAGGAATTGTTTTTATTATTTTATCTTTTAAATTATGATTTGTAATCACAGGTCCTCTTTTTAAGGCAAAAATTTCTGATAACTTACCTAACAGGAATAAAAAGAAATGAGATTATGATCACTTACTAGCTATATGCCTCTGTATATCAGTTTCCACACCTTTAAATGAGAGTGAGGGCAGCCCAGGTGGCACAGCGGTTTAGCACCACCTTCAGCCCAGGGTGTGATACTCGAGACCTGGGATCGAGTCCCACGTCAGGCTCCCTGAATGGAGCCTGCTTTTCCCTCTGCCTGTGTCTCTGCATCTCTCACTCTGTGTCTCTAATGAATAAATAAATAAAATCTCTTTAAAAAATATAAATAAAATAAATAAATAAATAAATAAATAAATAAATAAATAAATAAATAGAGAGTGATCATAGTATCAACCTCACACAGTTATTATTGTTAAATTAGTTTAATATTTGCAAACCACTTAGAACATTTCTGGCTCATAAACTGCCTGAAAAATGACAAATTATAGATACCTTATTACAAATTTAAGAAAGTTTTTTCCAAGTAATTAAATTTAAGTTTGATCTTCTTAAGTGGAAGAAGCTGAAAAGGAAGGAAGGAGGGAAGGAAGGAAGGAAGGAAGGAGGGAAGGAAGGAAGGAAGGAGGGAAGGAAGGAAGGAAGGGAGGGAGGAAGGGAGGAAGGAAAAGTAAAGAAAGAAAGGAAAGAAAGAAAGAAAGGAAGGAAGGAAGGAAGGAAGGAAGGAAGGAAGGAAGGAAGGAAGGAAGGAAGAAAGAGAAAGAAAGAAAGAAAGAAAGAAAGAAAGAAAGAAAGAAAGAAAGAAAGAAAGAAGAAAGAAAAGAAGAGAGAGAGAGAAAGAAAGAAAGAAAGAAAGAAAGAAAGAAAGAAAGAAAGAAAGAAAGAAAGAAAAAAAAATAAGTAGAAGTTCATACCATCTCTATGGCACTGAAGTGATAGTCTATAAACAACCAAAGATAAGCCATAGAAATACACCAAGAAGAAAAGCAGGAACACTGTAATCAGAAGCAACTGAAACTAACTTCCCACATAAAAATGCCATCTGAATAGAATTCTGAAAGAATACTTTCTGAAATAAGAATTAATAAGAATTTCACAGAATAATGCAAACAAAGGGAGATAGTCATCCAATATAGTACAATGGCAACATAATCTCATTTGGGGTTATAAAATATTTGATACCTTAAAAACAAACAGGCTATTACCATCAATACCTAGTACATTTCAAGGAAAATATGAATAAATAAAGCAGAATTGATGAGACTATTTTCCAATTAGACAATGTACTTACATAAAATTGTAATTAATAATGGATGCATCAAAGGGTTATAAATAATGATCAATATATTCAATCACAAATTTCAAAGTTAACTGTGTACAATCACATGCATAGGTTACTTGAACTTTTCCTCTTGGTTCCCTCAATTAATTTAAATTTATCTGATTGATAACAATTCAAATGGCATGCCCTATCAATTGAAGTTCTTTTATTAAGAAGATTCTCAGAAATGTGGGCAGCCTAGGTGTCTCAGCGGTTTGGCTCCTGCCCTCGGCCCAGGGCATGATTCTGGAGACCCGGGATCGAGTCCCACGTTAGGTGCCCTACATGGAGCCTGCTTCTCCCTCTGCCTGTGTCTCTGCCTCTCTCTCTCTCTCTCTCTCTCTCTCTGTGTGTCTCTCATGAATAAGTAAATAAATAAAAATATAAAAAAAGAGAAGATTCTCAGAAATATAATTATTTCATAAATTTAACTTTCACTTTAATTTCCAAAAAGGATAAATATGCAAGATATTTATTCAGAACTATTTTCATTTCTTTTTGTTTAAAAGATTTTATTTTTTTGAGAGACAGAAAGCACACATGAGCTAGGGGAAGAGCAGAGTGGGAGGGTGAAGGAGGGGAAAAGAATCCCAAGCAGATTCTGCGCTGTGTATACCCACACAGGGCTTGATCTCATGACCCTAAGATTACAACCCTGGGATCAAGACTGGAGCAAATACCAAGAGTCGAAAACTTAACCAACTGAACTACTCAGGTACCCTTCTTTTTAATTTTTTATCTCATTACCAATTTAAAGTGAGAAATATCAAACAGGGTCTTAAAAGGAAGTCTTCCAAATGTTTACATGTAACAAATTATTTTCATATAAATTATATGCATTTACAACTGTGGTTAATGTAAATTTTTATTTTTTTAAAGATTTTATTGATTCATGAGAGACACAGAGAAAGAGGCAGAGACACAGGCAGAGGGAGAAGCAGGCTCCATGCAGGGAGCCAGATACAGGACTCGACTCCAGGACCCAGGATCACGCCCTGAGCGGAAGAAAGATGCTCAACCACATAGCCACACAGGTGTCCCTGTAAATTTTTACATTTATGGTCATAATAAACAAAAGTTCTGAAAATAGTCATAGTACAATATAAATGATATGATGATCTGATAATAGGATTCAAATCTTAAGTGGTAAGGTAAAAGAATATATTCTTTCATCCAATCAAGGTATCTCTGAAAGTGTAGGTAAGATCTTATTTGGAAGTAACATTAAAAAGCCTAAATTTGAAATGTTTCACAAATGTGAATTTTGCCACCAAAAATGTTTCAATGAATTTCTATAGAAATTTTTCATTACATTTTAATCTCCATTTTCTGAGATTTTTTTCCCCAAAATTTTCATAACTACAAAATCACTCCAATATTTCCCACACATGAAGAATTTAAAATGTGATTAAACCTGCATGAAATAAGGCCAAGGGAGGCCCTGGGGTCCTTCATCTATCACAGCAAAGTCTTTTGCATAAACACACATACCTTGGTCATGCTATAACTATTATAATTGCATCTTCACCAAATCTCCTAAATTCAAATATTTCTTCACTCTGTGTCCAACAGTTTCTGCCACATGGAACATTCATTGATGCTTTTTAAATTGCATAAATTAGCACTCTAGGTCAAACATTCTGTGATCAAACTTTCTTATATTCTTCAAGTAACCTATCTAAATAACTGACCGTCCTAATAGATTCTAAATTCTCTAAAAGAAGGGAATTACATACCTTGCAAATAGATCAAAATATAATTTGGAAATATAAGCAGCACTGAAATGAATAATCTTTATTATTTCAAATAATAAAATATGGAAGAACTTTAATAATTTTGAGAAGCTTTACACTATACCTTAAAATGTTTTCATATTTTCCACATAATTCTCCAATACATTTCTTACTATTTACTACTAGAATTCTGTACTAACAAACATTTAATAAAATGTTTATTATTATTAACTTATTAGCAAGTTATAGGAATTTTATTTCCACTATATTTTTTTTCTTAATTTGTATGCCTGGGGTACAGTACAACTTAGACTAATACTAATGCCTTTGTCAAGCATTTATCACTTGGAGAAGTGAAGCAATCTGGCGATTGGTATAAAAGAACTATAAAAGGAATGACAATAACTGTACCTACCAATTAGAAACAATAAATATTTCGTACTTTTTGTTCATTGTGCACACAAGATCAGTTCTTTGTGATTATTGTATTTTCTATTTCATAATTAAAGAAAACTGCACAGTTTCTTTCAGCAAAACTAGGCAATACTCCCTTCTGCTTCCTATGATTAAAAATGTTTACAGTTATCAAAAAATGTCTTATGAGAAAAAATATTTTATTATGAATCGCAAAAGGCAAACATCACATTGTCTTTGCCCATTCATAAATTACTTTCTTTTCTTATTTATCAAAATCCATCATGACTTTACATTATTTGACATTATCATTTTTGCATGTAATAACTATGTATATTGGGTGAATTTTACTTACTTTTTAAAATACAGCTAAGATAAAGTGTCTTTCGTGGTCAACAATGATCTTACATTAATTATCAATATATCTTTTTATATTGGTTGGAATACAGATGATGATTCTTTCACAATCTAGAAAGGGATCTAAGCCCTGTCATAAAACGTTTTATGTAGAGTTGTTGTTTTTCTGAACTTAATAAAAAAGAAAACAAGATTTCTTTTTAAATGGAAAAATAACTATTAAATCCTCTAATTCATCTGCTGTTATATACTTCTTCCTAGCACAGAAGCATAACAGATCATTACAGAGGATGACGTCTGAGTCCCTTACTTGGTAGAAATCCCATGGTTTCACAAACTTAAAGTTACTGAATGTAGTCAGCTTTTCTCAAATTGTTTCCAAAATATAAAATCCCACAGAAGCATTTAGATTTAGGGATTGTTTCCTCATATAATGAGATTATTATAAAGCAGTCATATCTATATTTATAAAAACTTCTAAATGGCATTCGAGTAAACAAACTCTTCACCATATAATGTACTATTCACCTAAATGTAGATTCTTGATAAATAGCTAATTGGATGGACAATAAATTTCAAAAGAAAGATAGCTGTTTCATTCACAGAATATCCAAAGTTTTGGGGTGTTGGGGTTTTTTCAAAGTAATTTTTCATTCACACACCAGTGGTTAAGATCATAACTTCCTCTTTATCAAAACTTATTCTTAAATGTTCATAGCACTGTTTTATGTAACAAATACTTAAATCCGTATTTCTCAAAGTGGGTTTTATGTCCTATTAGAAGCATGTGGCCATGGACCAGGAAAGTATGTATAGCAATTCACATAATTAACCTAGTACATCACTTGAACATTTAAAGTATTTTTAGAGTAGGATACTTTTCTTAATAATAAAACAACCACAGGTACAATGGTAAAGAGAATATACCAAAGTCTCAGTCATATTTTACTTCCATTTTTACCAGAATAATATACATATGTATAATTTAAAAAGTCAGAGTTCTACAAGATTTAAAATGAAAAAAAAAAAAAACCCACACCATTCCTGCCACCCAGATTCCAGCTGCACATAAGCAGCCCCTTTCAATATTTTTGGCTACTTTTCACAACTTGTCAATTTTAGCCATTTACTACTGATTTCCTTTAGTTTTTCTTTCTTCAATCCACTCACAATACAAGATGTGGACTTAACTCTTTCACTACTCCTTCCTCCCATTCACTTTCTCTGCTTCTGCTCATATATACCTATATATTTCAATATATATATTGATTTATTGACATATATATATATTTTAAAGATTTTATTTATTTATTCATGAGAGACACAAAGAGAGAAAGGCAGAGACACGGCAGAGGGAGAAGCAGGCTCCACGCAGGGAGCCAGACATGGGACTCAATCCCAGGTCTCCAGGATCACGCCCTGGACTGAAGGTGGAGCTAAACTGCTGAGACACCCGGGCTGCCCTGACATATATTTAAATGAATTTTTTATAAATGCAAACAATTATTCATGGCTGAACTATGTAATTATTATCTTCTTTCTTATACAACTATTTGGTTTCTCTTAATTAATATTTGACTTATTTTTACATTTGTTTTGCTTTCTTTGCACTTATCAGTAACTCGTCCTGAAAGTTTCCAATAGAGTTATAAATGCCTCTCAACATAGACAACCACTAATTAGGCAATACATTAGTATTCCCCTTGGGTAAAAACTTCTAAAACTCTCCATCTGTTTGTTCACCCAGGGGGTGGTTGGTTACTCCCGCAGGCTGAAGCAAAGTGCTTATCCTGAGATTTCAGCCCATCACCATTAACCCGTTATTCCCTTTGCCTCTCTCCTGTATTGGATATCTATTACCTTGATCATCGGTCTTTTTCTTCTTTCTCGATATACTCCCTCATTTTAGTGAAATGCACTTTTCAGAAACTTAATGAGAAGCTCCTGTTATTAACACATCTGAGACTTTAAATACTTTAAAGTATCTCTACTGACGATTCCAGGTTAAAAATTATTCTCCCTCAAATTTTGGTCTACTTTTTAAACTAGCTTTCAGTTTGCTATTGAGAACTTCAGAGACTTTCATTCCCAATGTTTTGTGTGTATTTATCTTGTTTTATCATTTTTCCTTTTCCAGATTTTTGGGGGTTATCCATGGATTTTAATGTTTTGAAATTTCACAAAGCTATGTGACCCAATATGGGTCTCTTTTCATTCATTTTGTTTGATATTTTGCAGTCCTTTTATATATGTTACATATGTCCCAGATATACAAAGAAAAATGTTGTGTTTTGTTTTTAGTAAAATTAGTTTCTCTATCATTTTCCTCTTTATTTCTCTCTGGACCTGCTACCAAGGAATGCAACTCTTAGATTGATGATCAAATTTTCTTTTCTTTCCTGTCTCATTTTGTTCATTTTTTTCTCTTAATTTTACTTTCTAAGATTGATTCCATTTATATTCCACCATTCTAATATTTTTAAACTTATTTTGATTCCCAACACTTCTGTCCTTTCTCTGAGAACTTTAATAGCATATACTTTTGTTCATTTTTTTTTCTCTTAATTTTACTTTCTAAGATTGATTCCATTTATATTCCACCATTCTAATATTTTTAAACTTATTTTGATTCCCAAGACTTCTGTCCTTTCTCTGAGAACTTTAATAGCATATATTTTTGCTTTACTGACACAAACTTCTCTTATTTACCTAAACATATTAGCTGTAAGAAGTTATTAGACATTTATTCTGTCCCCTTCAAGGTTTCTGCTTACTCAAAGCTGTTCTGTACTTTTTATTTGAATTGATCACTATGCTTTATATTATATAGGATTTCCCCCAATGCTTGGGTAACCTTTGGCTATACATTCAGATGTAAGAGTGAAGAATTTAAAAATGGATTGCAAACTCTGTGTGGGAAAGCCTCAGTATACTATAGTCATGTAGAAACATATTCCAAGACCCTGTATCTGCCAATATCTGAGAGTCTTTTTTCTTGATCAGTTCATTCTTAGGAGTTGTAAGTCTGGCTGCTACTATTCTTGCAATCAAACAAGGGAAGGTAGCCTGCACTTATTGTTAATTATGTAGACATCCATTCAATCCTCGTGTTTTTAGTATAGTCCCTCAAACCTTCCCTCAGCTGTGTTTGGTTTCTGGGAACCCAGATTTTTTTCTGGGAACAAGAAGAGGGAAAAGTAGGCACATGACTATCTGGGTGGTCTAAGTCCCTCATTATAATGCCTTACACAAATACTCATAGTTCCAACAAAGTTCTGTACCATCATCTTTGGAGGTAAACCTGTCCCTCCAATTCCTGAGGCTTTCTGCTTAGGAATTAGTCTGCCTGTAGGAACCTAAAATTATTCAACTCTTTCTCCATTCTACTTAGTTACAAATCATTCATTCGTCTTCCATCTTCAAAAATCTCATAGATCTTTCTTAGATGCCTCTAGTATGCTTCTTGGGTTTGTGGATTTATACTGGGTTTCAGCCGTGTTAACAGAAAGCCTCTTATAAAACATTTAAAGCAATAAAAGACACTTCAAAGAAATGTTGCATTTATGCTAACAGGCCATGCACCAAGTTCACTTTCCTAAACTAAAAGGGATGGTTGAGTGGAAAATTTTAAGAAATAAACACAGTCTAAATAAACAGTCTTTGATATTCAAAAACTAACAAAACACCCATCTTCGACAAAGGACCAAAGGCAATACAATGAAGGAAAGACAGCTGATTAACAATGATGTTGGAACAACTGGACATCCACAACCAAACCAAAACAAAAAAAAAGAATCTAGATACAAACTTTACATTCTTCAAAATTAACTCAAAATGTATCATAGACATAAATGGAAAATGCAAAACTAAAAACTCATAAAATATAACACAGGAGAAAACCTAGATGATCTTGGATACAGTGGTGAATTTTTAAATACAACACTAAAGGCAAAATTTATAAAGAATAAATAATTTATAAATAATAAGCTGGAGTTCACTAAAATGAAAAACTTCTGGAGTTCTCTTCTGGTTGCTAGATGGGATGCTGCCCATTTTATGAATCCTTAAATAAAACTAATTAGATCTTTAAATTTACTATATTTAGAAATTAAATATAAAATTTATGCTCTGCAAAAGATAATGCCATGAGAATGAGAAGACAGGTCACAGTCTGGGAGAAAATATTTGAAAAAAACCTAACTGATAAAGGAATGCCATCCAAAATACACAAAAAACTGTTAAAACTCAATGTAAGAAAACAACCTGATTAAAAATGAGGCAAAGCCCTTAACAGAAACTTCATCAAAAAAGATCTACAGATGGTAACTGAGCACATGATAAGATGCTCCACATCATATATCAGGGAAATGCAGAATAAAATGACGAGATAACTACCACACACCTGTCAGAATGCCCAAAATCTAGAATATTGACACCACCAAAGCTGGCAAGGGTATAGGGCAGCATGATCTCTTTCATTGCTGGTGGGATAATAAAATGGTATAGCCACTCTGGAAGACAGTTTGGCAATTTCTTACAAAACTAAACATACTCTTAAGATCATAATATCCAGCAACTGAACTCCTTGGTAGTGCAAAGGAGTTTAAATTTATCCATGGGATTTGAAAAATTGTTTCCACAAATAAACCTGCACCTGGACCCGTACAGCAGCTTTATTCATAATTGCCAAACTTGGAAGCAACCAAGATGTCCTTCAGCAGGTGAATGGATAAACCGTGATACATCCAGACAATGGAGTATTATTTAGCACTAAAAAAGATATGAGCTGTCAAATCATACAAGATATGGAGAAACCTTAAATGCATATTACTAAAAGGAAAAAGCCAATTTACAATGCTACCTACTGTATGGCTCCAACTATATGCATTCTAGGAAAGGCAAAGCTTGGGAGACAGTAAAAAAAAAAAAAATACAGTGGTTGCCAGAGTTTGAGGGCAGAGAGAAGGATAAGTGGGCAGAGCACAGACGTGATTTTTAGGTCAGTGAAAATAGTCTGTATTAAATCATAATGATGGATACACATAATTAGACATTTATCCATACTTACATAATATACAACATGAAGACTGAACCCCTAACAACAACTAGAGTTTGGGTGATAATGATGTTATCAGTGTAGGTTCATCAGTTGTAACAAACACACCACTCTGATAATGGGAAAGGCTATCTCGGAGAACAGGGAGTATATAGGAAATCCCTGTACTTTCCATTTAATTTTGCTGTGAACCTACAATTGCTCTAAAAACACTATTCAGAAAAAAAAAAAAAAAGATAATAAAAATGTAGTTGCAACTGTAACTGTGTAAAACTCCAACTGGTTAATGGATAATCAATTTGTGGTCTATCAGCGAGCGTAAAGGAATACCGCTCAACAGTGAGAAGTGATAAAATATGGGTATCAACACAGATGAATCTCACAAACATTAATGCTCGGCAAAAGAAGCTGGCCATGTAAGACTACATACCATCTGACTCTATTTACATAAAGAGCATGAACAGGCAAAATTAGGCCATCTATCATGAGAGAAATTAAAAGAGTGCTTGCCTGTGAGGGATGGGGACTAACTGAAGTTAGTCAGTTAAGATTAAGATTAAGATTAAGATTATGATTAGTCAGTCATATTAAGATTCTCTAACTTGACTAAGGTGGTAGTTAACAGCGTATATACATCTTCAAAACTGCAAAGTGTACATTTAAGGGCAGTGCATTTCACTGCATATAAATTTGATCAGAAAGGAGAAAGAGATCAAAGAAATACACGTGTATATTCCTATTTACAACTAGTTAAACAACTAGTTAGTTACTAGTTAGTTGACCTACAACTAGTTAAATAACCAAAAGTTTTACCATAAGATTAGTGATATATTTAATATTAAAGGCTGTATATATTTTAAAACAGATTTTTTACAATAATTACCTTTATCATATAAATAGAGAATTTCAGTTCTGAGTAAGTTTAAGTCATAGATCTGTTACCCCCTAGTTTTAACTTTTCCCTTCCAACCAGTAAGAACTATTTTATCTGAGAATATTTTAATGCTCAAGAAATACTAGAACCATTTTAAAAATTGCCATATTCTCATTGATCAATGTTATGTTCACATGGCTATACTCAATTTGCTTGATTTTTATAAGCTTTTTACATTTTATATGTTGTTCCCTAATGCTGGTTTATCACTTGCATATTTTTGTTTTCTCATGGATAAGCATTTTCACCAAAAAAAATAGTTTTATTACTTCATAACAATTTTTGTATATAACACAGTGGGTTGCAAAAAAAAAAAAGCTATTTTGAGATATCAATTTATCAATTTTACGCTCTCACTTAGGAAGTGATTAAATTCCTACAGAAGATCCTTTGTGGAATAAAGACTTTAATAGTGTGCCTTAGAAAAAAATTACATTATGTCACAAACTTGGGCAGCATGCTAATGTAAAATTCTTGAATGATAAGGATATACTGAGAGCTGTAGGTCTTTAGTCTTATTCTTCATAGAGGATTTTAATTTTATCATTTAGCTTTAATGATTTCATTAGGTTTTTTTCCAATGACACTAAAAATACATGAAAAATACTGACCTAATAGGATGTACTGTTAGTTTTTTAAAGAAATTCTACTCTTCCACCATATTATCCACAAAAAAAGTTCAGAAAAGTGAGATAAAAAGAAAAAAAAGATAACAGCATAAAACTCAGCCAGAAATGAGCTATTATACAAAATACATAATATAAAGACATATATAGGAACTAGAACTGAGATGTCCATTATATAACTATTACTCAACTACATGAAATTTAATTATGTTACAAATGAAAATACAATTTCCATTATATTTGTTAATTTGTTTCAAATGATATTGGCACAAACTCATAATTACATAATTATATAATAGTAATACAATTTCACAATATATACTCAAAATTAAATAGCATTATGCATGCCTGATAGGAACCTTTCAGTAATTCTGCTGGAATGCCCTTCTCCTCTATATTTGCATTCCATGCATCAAAATAAGAAAAATATGAATATACCTAAATATAAACTATACTAATCATTCAAAAAATAAAAACTCTTACTTTATTAAGAAAGAACTGAAAAAGGCATGAAAAACACTATAAGTGTAATTTAAAAGCAATACTAAGTAGAAATTACTATTTCTAGCATTTAGGCCTTCTAGAAACCTAAATTCACTCCCTAAGACTCACATATACTATGCGGATCATTTCATGAAAGACTTTGCTTTCTATACAAATACAAATATAGCAGTAAGGGCAAAGAGAAGGATGAGTAAAGGAAAAAAGAAAGGGTGGTATAAAGGGCATGACCATAATAACAGTATAAATCTGCACAAAGTGAGACATTTTCTTAAAGGGAAGTCTATTAAATGATGAAATAATCTCTGTAGGAATGCAACAAAAGCCTCATCACTTAAGAACTAGCCCAGACAAAGCACTTGAGAAAATCCCATAAGGATCAGACTAGTATTGGCAGGGGAATTGCTTTGATGAATGTCTTAAATTTTCAACTATGTTTGTCATTCAAAAGACAAAGAAGATTGGTTACATTCCCTGAGGAATATATCTGTAAATAAATGATGCATGAAGACCTCACTTTAAAATGAAATGTTATGTGTTCTTTTGGAGTGCCCTTCTAAAAATTTCAAAATAAAATAATTAACAATTCTTTTGCACTGAATATATTTCATTCACAATGACTTTTCAGTCATAATTTGTTTTATTGGCTCTTCTACTTTTAAGCTACCAATTTCCAGAAAGCATTTAACTAGTTAGAATAATTATCCTGTAGAAAGACATAAAGTTCACAGTTTATATTACCTATGTAAAGCTAGAGGAAAAAAGCTAAAATAACAATATATTTAAATGAAATTTCCAAGGCTTGCTTGTTTATTTGCTTGTTGGTTGATTTATTTATTTACTTAAAAATATTTTCATTTAAAAACATACTTTTATTTATTTATTTGACAGAGAGAGAGAGAGAAAGAGCACGAGTAGGGGGAGGAGGAGAGAGAGAGAGACAAGTAGACTCCCTGCTGAGCAGGGAGTCCGATGCAGGACTCAATCCCAGGGTCCTGGGATCATGACCTGAGCAGAAAAGGCAGATGCTTAACTGGCTGAGCCCCCCAGGTGGTTGATATACCTGGTTTTAAAATTATTGTTGAAAGAAACCATTCTTCTTTTAAAAGCGGTTTTTCTTCAGTTTTATATTGGCACCAAAATCAATATTGACGTTCAAATTGTATAAATGTTTTTATAGTATTCTATATGCTAAATTTCAATTAATCATATTCCAGTCTTACAGTTGTAACAGTATTTTTAGGTGCATTTTTATGTATTGGAAAAATGTCTCGGAATCCCTGGGTGGCGCAGCGGTTTGACACCTGCCTTTGGCCCAGGGCGCAATCCTGGAGACCCGGGATCGAATCCCATGTTGGGCTCCCAGTGCATGGAGCCTGCTTCTCCCTCTGCCTATGTCTCTGTCTCTCTGTCTCTCTCTCTCTCTGTGTGACTATCATAAATAAATAAAAATTTTAAAAAAATGTCTCAATCATGATCATGTAAGAGCTGTTTCCTCACTTCTTTAAATCACGCTATAGGTGGGTCTAAGATGACTCTTCACATGCTGGAATAAAACCCACTGAGGATAGAATTAAAGATTCAATTAATATACTTTTTTTGTACTTTACATATAACTAATTAGCCTCCAATTTCATATCACATAAAATCTCATAAAATCAATGCTTGCAAACCCCTTCTAACCTAGTGAAATACAATAGGAATATGATTGGTACGTATGAAGCAATTAGTTTTGCACACTACTTGCTTGAATAAAGGGACTGAAGGATAGCTCCTTAATGGGAGAAAAAGTAATATTTTCTTACAGCATTTTAATCCTTTCTCCCATTAGAAATATACCCAAGTTCTCGTCAAAGAGTCTGATGAGAACTCCCCCAATGAAGTTTTATCAAGGATCATATGTTAAGTGCATTCTAGCACACAAGGTTATGACAAGCTTTGTTTTTAGCAATTTAACTTTTTTAAGACTTAATTTTTTAGAATAATTTTAGGTTCACAGTAGAATTGAGAAATAGTACAGAAATCTCCCATACACCTCACACATACACAGCCTCCCCTGTTAACATTCAATTGTCTCATGTACAACTGCTTATTTATCCAATCAAGCAAGAGTACAGAATAGAAAAACAGTATGGTTTCTAGGGTGAAACAAAACCCACGTGTGTGTTTAGGGATACATAAACTTCCAAAAGACTGGGAATGATAAGAGATGAAAGCAGATAAAGGCATAGGCCAGTTAATGGGTACCTTAAAGGCTTGTGAAGAAGCTTGAGTCATACCTGTAGGGGACCAAGAAGCATCTTGTAGTTACCTTGTAATTTGTCCGGTAGATATGTAAACTTGATATGTAAAGAAATCATTGACTTATTCCTTAAAAAACTCTATATATTGCTTATAATTAAATATTTAATGATTGCCTAGTATGGCAAACTGAAATAAAGGGCCTCCAAAAATATATTCACTTCCTGATCCTTGGAACCTGTATATATTAACTTATAAGACAAAAGATATGATTAAGCTAAGGATCTTGAGAAAGAGATCTTAGCCTCCTTACAAGAGAAGATCACAGTTTTTACAGATACACACATACACACACACACACACACACACAAAGCAACATGAAGATGAGACAGGAATATGTGACCAAGTCACAAATCAAGAAACAGGGGTTATAAAAACTAAAAAGGCAAATAAACTGATAGAAATGATTACGAAATTTGATGAATTGCACATCTAAAAACAGGATGATAACTTTTATGAGTATTTCACCACAATTTTTTTTAAACGTTGGGAGGTGGGTAGAGTCTAGTAGGAGTGGGGAAATACCCAAACAAGGCAAGAAAGAGTTTCTTCCCCCATAGTCTCTGAAGGGAGTGTGGCTCTGTCTACACAGAAATCTTGATTTGGGGCTTCTGGCCTCCAAAAACTATGAGAGAATAAACTTCTGTTTTAAGCCATCCAGCTTATAGTAATTTGATACAGCAGCCACAGGAAATTAATACCTATTATATACACAAAAACCATGTATGTTAAAATAGCAAGGAAAGATAATAGATAAATATACTTATATGAATTTTAGATGTGGGCAAACATTATAGAAAAAATACCACCTGTCCTCATATTAAAATACAATCATTAAAGTGTATTTTACTTTAAAAAACATAACATTTAAGAATTTGATTCTGAACTCTATGGAAAACATATACTATAAACATGACAGTATTTTTTTCACAGGATTCTCTTTTATAAGAATAATATATACCCACTGACAGTCACAACTGTAGGAAATAAGTTGTGAAACCAGAATATTTATTATGCAGGTGGCTTTCCGTCTAGTATTCTAGGCTGGCTTCTGTCAAAAAAATGACACATCGAGAACAAGAATTGTCATCGAACTGAATCCAAAAGAAATTATCTTTTCCTTTGCAAGGTTTATAGAAGATCCTATCCATGAAAAGTGTTTACATATATGTTTTTTATTAGACTCTAAAAGCTGATGAATAGAAATTTTTTCCACAAAAGCTATAAAATCTTTAGTTGATATAAACATGAAGAAAGCTATCTTAGTTTAGTTGTGCCTATATTGACAGTAAAAAACACTTCATTCAAAGCTAGAAATATATTTTCCCATTTTGAATACCAGGGTTCTGTGTGCACATATTTTTGATTAACACATTTTGGCTGAAATTGTACCATGAGGGAAAAGTCTGGAACTGAGTGGAAAGACAAATTAGATGACAGTAAATAATAATGCCATCTGAATGTGTGGTTTGATGTAGAATTAAAAGAGTTACATTTTATAATATAGATTCAATTCAGCAGAGATTATTCAAAACCACACATAATTATTTTCTATAAGCATTGCTTTCTTTTCCAAAACACTGTGTCATTACTGTCCTAGGACTGATCCCAAGAAGTCTTCAAAGTAGAGTTATGGTTACCTAAGTGTTAAGAGAACTATTTATAACTCCAAAGAATATCTTAAAATTATTTATCATTTTCTATATATACATAAAACATAACTCATAACTAGTTATCTTATAGAAATTCAAAAATGAAAAAAGTTACATTTCTTAATTAAAGTATTGAATTAGCTGTTACCAAACTATAAAAGACTAAAAAATTTTAATTCCACTGCTGTAAATAATAGTTTAATATAGATTTATAATTATTCAAATTATTGAATTTAGTTTTAATCAGGAATATAAAAATAAAATTAAAGGACTAAGAGGGCAGCCCAGGTGGCTCAGCGGTTTAGTGCCACCTTCAGTCCAGGGTGTGATCCTGGAGACCCAGGATCAAGTCCCACATCAGGCTCCCTGCATGGAGCCTGCTTCTCTCTCTACTTGTGTCTGTGCCTCTCTCTCTCTCTCTGTGTGTGTCTCTCATGAATAAATAAATAAAATATTTTTTAAAAAATTAAAGGACTAAGAGAGTCCCCTTTTCCTAATTTAAACTTAGTATCTAAGAATATTTAACTGTGTGTGTGTGTGTATATATATATATATATATATACACACACACACACACACACATACAGTTGTTGTAGGACCTCAAATATATTTAAAGAACTGTTTGAAATTTCAAAGAATTTTCTGGAAAGATTCATGTTTTCTTATTAAATTTTTAATGTTGAGACAACTGCTGATGCCCAAGTAGTTGTAGAAGCAATACAAAGAGATCCTGTGTAGATTTCACCCAGTTTTCCAAATGGTGACATCTTGCAAAACTACCGTACAACACTCCAACCAGGAAACTGATATTGATACCATCTACCCATTTCAACCAGATTCCCCGTTTTTACACATATTCATTTACATGTGGTATATTAAGTTCTATGTAATTGTATTTCAAGTACAGCTTCCTATATCCAACACCAGAATCAAGAACACATTCCATTACCACAGTTCCATCATCATAAGAATCTCTCCTGTTGCTCTATCCCTAACTCCTGGCAACCACTAATCTGTTCTCCAACTCTATGATTTTTTATTTCAAGAATTTTGTCATATAAATGGAATCATTTTGGGATTGGCTTTTTTCAGGCAATGTAATTACCTTGAGATTCATCCAGGTTGCATGTAAGAATAGATCACTGCTTTTACTGTTGTTAGTATTCCATTTTAGATGGTTTGTTCAACCATTCATCAGTTTTAGAACATATGAGTTGTTTCCAGTTCTTGGCTACTAAGAGTAAAGCTGCCGCTGTGAACATTACTGAGCAGTTTTTATGTGAAAATAAGTTTTCAACTTTCCAGGATAAATGTCCAGGAGTTTGATGGCTAGGTTATATGATAACTGTATGCCCAGTTATAAGAACCAGCCAAATCGTTTTCAAGAGCTACTGTGACATGATACATTCCCACCAGTAATGCATGTATGATACAATTTATCCATGTCCTCAGTAGCACTGTCACTATTTTTTATTTGAGTCATTCTCATAGGTGTGTAGTAATATTTCCTTGTGGTTTTAATTTGTATTTCCCTAATGACTAATGATGAACATCATTTCATGTGCTTATTTGCCATCTAAATATTCTCTTTTGTGAAATGTCTGTTCATTACTTTTGCCCAGTTTGCTAATTGTATTACTGTTTTTTTTTACTGTTGTGTTTTTGTTGTATTTTTACAAAATACACTAGTTCTAATCCTACATTGGATATGTTAACACATATTTTCTCCAGTCTGTAGCTTGTCTTATTCTTTTCTTCATAAGATCTTTCACAAAGCAAAAGTTTTAATGTTTTAGTTGCATTTTATCAGTTTTTCCTTTCATGAAACATGCTTTCAGTGTACTAAGAACTTTTTACTTATACTCAGATTAAAACATCACAAAGATTTTTCCTTGTTTTCCTTTCTAAAAGTGATGCAGTTTTATGTTTTACATTTAAATCTGGAATCCACTTTGAGTTAATTTTTCTATAAAGTACAAGGTCAAGATTAATTTTCTTGTCTGTGGATGCTCCAGTGCCACCTGTTGAAAAAGCTGTCCTTCCTCCATTGAATTGCTTTTGTACTTTTATCAAAATCAGTTGGGGAAAAAATTTTTTTTAAAAAAGAGGAGGAGCAGTCCTTGGTGGCTATAGTGACTTTTTTTTTAAACATTTTTTTTAAGATTTATTTATTTATTTATTTATTTATTTATTTATTTATTTATTTATTTATGAGAGAGAGAGAGAGAGAGAGAGAGAGAGGCAGAGACATAGGAGGAGGGAGAAGCAGGCTCCATGCCGGGAGCCCGACGCGGGACTCAATCCCGGGACTCCAGGATTGCGCCCTGGGCCAAAGGCAGGCGCCAAACTGCTGAGCCACCCAGGTGCCCCTATAGTGACTTCTTCTACTTCACTTCCCTTTATCATCTTCCACAGGAGAGTCATTGGAAACTAAAACATCTGTCACGTAATTTTAGATTGGCATAAATAGACAATGAGGCAAAGAGGAACAGAGCCATCATAATTATTGGGCTTGTCTGTGAGGCATCTCCTGGCTCCCTGATAGTTGACCATCCTTTGGTAATTACTGCTTAAGGACTCCATATTATACTTTGACTATAACACTTAATGAAATGATTTCTTGAAAACACCAATCATGCATATTTGTATGGGACCATTTCAAGGGTTCTCAATTCTGTTCCACTGATCTGTGTCTATGTCCCTGACAATACCATATTGTCCTGACTAGCATAGCTAAATAGCAAGCCTTCATATCAAGCGGTTATTATTCTTCCCACTTTATACTTCCTCATCAAGACTGTCTTAAGTATTCTAGAGTTTGTGCCTTTCCACTTGAATAAAATTTAAAACAATTTTGAATGTGTCTACAGAATCTCACTGTGATTTGACAGAAATTGCACTAAATCCATGGATCAATCTAAGAAGAAATAAAATCCTTACTATGCTGAGTCTTCCACAATCCATGAACATGAAAGATTTCTCCATTGATTTTTATCTTCTCTGATTTTTTTTAACGATTTTATTTTTTTATTCATGACAGAGAGAGAGAGAGAGGTAGAAGGAGAGAAGAAGGCTCCATGCAGGGGGCCTGACGTGGGACTGGATCCAGGGTCTCCAGGACCACACCCCAGGCTGAAGGCGGCACCAAACCGCTGGGCCACTGGGGCTGCCCTCTTCTCTGATTTCTGATAGAGATCTGTACATGTTTTATTAAACTTACATCTCAGTATTTCACTTTATTTGGAGCATTTTTTATTGTAGTTCCTATATGTTTGTTTTTTAAATTATTTCTTAACTGGCTTACATTTGATAGAGAAAAATTTTAAAGAATTTGAAATAAGCAAAAAGCTCTTTCTGAGCATCTTTTCAATAGAATGCTGGATGGTCTCTAGAGAGCCTCCCATGTTACCTGATTCTATAGAAGTGTACAAATACACTGTCTTTGAATAGGCTCTTTTATAACTTTGTAAGTTACAGAAAACTAAGAGTAATGCTAATGATTTTATCCAGAGAAATTAATTCCGTCTGGCATAAATATACTAATTTCTACTCATAGAAAATAAGATTCTAAACATAACACTGCCCTGTAGAATATCATTCAATTTTATATAGATTAGTATATTTATTTCAGCATTACTAATTACATATACATCATATTCTCCTTTGAAACAGTTTTATTACCTCACAGGTTCCCTCATTAATTCAGAACTTAAAACTTCTTACAGGTTTATTTTCTATTTATGTGAGAGTCATGATTTTACCTTTTTTGAAGTTATACTTTAACAGATTTAATAAAAACCTATGTTGTTTTCATTTACTAAACTGCATCTGAAGGAGTATACCTTCCTTGTTAGGATATGTAGATATGAATTTCTCAATCCACAATTGTCAAAGAGTAAAATATCTCAAGTAAGAGCAAAATTTTTCTGATAAGGGTTAATTTTTTTAGGATTTGAGGACCACATAGTTCTCTGTTACGATTCATCTCTGCCCATGTCACACAAAAAAGAGCCACAGACAATATGTAAAGGAATGAGTGTGGCTATGTTCCAATAAAACTATATTTACAAAAACAGAAGGCAGGCTGCATTTGGCCCACTGACTTAGTTTGCCAACCAATGGCCTAATGTGTTGCTGTTTTGGAAAACAGTTCTCAATCTTTTTCTAAAATAACACCCACATTTACAAGCAAACTACTGCCATAGATCTACCAACGATGGAATGGTTGTCTTCTGATTGTAGCATTGTAAGCTGCTTCTATGCAATGTCCAGTGAGTTAATTACGTTCCCACCCATTTCTCACAACTCCTTTTTTTTTTTTTAAGATTTTATTTATTTATTCATGAGAAACACAGAGAAAGGCAGACACACAGGCAGAGGAAGAAACAGGCTCCCCGCGGGGCCCCTGATGTGGGACTCGATCCCGAAACTCAGGATCATGACCTGAGCCGAAGGTAGATGCTCAACTGCTGAGCCAGCCAGGTGTCCCTCTCACAACTCCTGTTGACTGGTATGTCTGAATGCTTTGACAAAGATCTACTACTGATGATAACTAATTTTCCTTCTAACAATGATAGAATTTACAGAGTGGTTAATCCTCTGAGTAAAGTGTTTAAGACATTTCCACACTTACAGTATTGTTCATTGGAAACCATTACTTTGGAAACTGGGCTATCCACAAAAATATACTCACAGTTTAGTATGCAACTAAAAACTAGGAGTCTCAAAAACTAATCCAGAGGAACAGCAGTGCTCGCTCATATAAACCTTTCTCTATTTTTCAAAACTTCTACATTTTAATTGAGCCAAACATTGATTAATGACTTATGCATTTATACTAAGTACCATGTATATATGGTCCATGACCTCAAATAAAGTACAGCATGTAAGAGAAGTGGTTAGATTATTATAATACCTATGTCAATATACAGGCTACACAGAATTTAAATACACAGAACAGAATTCAGGCTTGAGAGAGAAGGTGAGATGGGAGTGAAGATGGCTCAAGAAACCAGAAGGTGAATGTTGGTAACTGAGATAAGACTCAAAGTATTAGGAGTTAGTCAGGATAAGAACAGTGGAAGAGCTAGCAGCACACTCACAAAGAATTTCCTGGTAGAAATACATAGGGAAAGTAGGGGAAAACCAGATCATAAAGGGCCTCATATATGATGCTAAAAAGTTTAATTTTATCAGAAAGCTTATGAGAACTGTTAAAATCTTTTAAGCAGGAGATGGATCCAGAATGTGTTATGTCTAACAACTAATAATTTTGCTTTAACAATTCTTTATAAATTACATGCATTTTAAATAACCGGTATACAGGGCACCTGGTGGCTCAGTGGTTGAGTGTCTGCCTTTGGCTCAGGTCGTCATCCCAGAGTCCTGGGATCGAGTCCCACATCAGGCTCACTGTAGGGTGCCTGCTTCTCCATCTGCCTATATCTGCCTCTGTGTCTCTCATGAATGAATGAATGAATAAATAAATAACCGGTGTAATTCTACTCACTACTCAAAAATGTTTGTAGTTGCATTCATGGTGAGATAGAAAGGGAAAAGAGAAATATAGTGATGCCAACTTATTGCTAGTCCACTTTCACATACCACTGAAGAAATACTACTGTTCTCATTACAAGTGGGCTGAGGCATACAGGTTGAGTAAAATGCTCTGGGCCACACTGTGAGTGAAAGGGCTGGATTTGAACCAGGAGTTACCCATTACCAAAGCCCATGCTCTTCTGATTATGTATTGGCACGACTATAAATACTTGCCTTAAGCTATTACCACAATACAGTAAAGTTATATCATATTTAATATACGCAAAATTAACTGTGCTAATGAAAAAAATCCAAACAAATATTGTAATTCAACACAGCACCTAAATTAAAAGAAATTTTTCTTACCTAGTCATCTTGTGAAAGAAGCAGCAATGTCTTATCACTAGAGGAAAAACTGCCTATGCTAGACTTATTGGTAGATAGTGTCATGGATATTATATTTAATGACAATTTAATGGACTTTCAAGGGTAATTTTTACTGCATTCAACTTTTACCTTAAGCACTGACTTTAAAAGTTAGCCCTCATTCAAAACTCTAGTATAATTGTAACATAATCCACCATGATTTACACTAACTCATTTTCACTTAACCTACCACTCTCTATGTTAAGGGCCATAGACAAACAAACCACTTAAAAAGTGCTATATGCTTATGTTTACATAAGAATGTTTATCTAAGAATTTTGTTTTTATTTTAAATAAATCTTATTTTAAAACCTGCTATACTAAAAAAAACACAGGCTCTATTTATGTTCCAGTATAAAACATCCTCTTGACTAGCAGACAATAAATTATACAAGCATACAATTGCCTAAATAACTAGGTTTATGTTTATCAGGGAGGTAACAATTCTTGCCACAGTAAATCCTAGAAATCCTTCATACTAATTTACAACTGTGTGATAGCACAGAATAAATTTCCAAAAAGTTAGAATATATTTTTGGAATAATTTCAAAGCATACTAGTCCAATAATCCTTCTCATTGTTCATATATCAATACTCAAATACTCATATAAGTCTTCACTGCACATATATTTTCTGTGACCATTGAAAGCTTAAATTTATCTTTTTCCCCCCTTAATTGAGCAGTTAGTTAAATTCCTGGGAAACACTCTGAACTCCAAATGAATTATGCTATCCAAACACTACTATCATTAGATCACAGTTACATTACCACTCAAACCTTGATTGACCAAATCATGCTTAGAAAGCTTTTAACACCAAGAGGTTTCCCCTACAAAGTAAAACATATACTTTATTATGATAGATTGCTATTCATGTACATCACTCAAAGATACCCAAAAGAATTGTTATCAGAAAGATACTTGCTCTTTCAACAGTCCCAAAAACTCCACTGTAGTGGCGAAACAGAGAAAGATAATACAAATATATTATCTTCTAAGGAATGATAGCATTGCACAGAAAGCTATTTAGACATTGCTTAAAACGAAATGTTTACCATATTAAAATTAAATACTATAATTTAACCATTACTGGAAAATTCAATTTAATTTTACATATTAAATTTATATCAAGGAAGGGTTTTATTCTTTTTTGTTTTTTTAATATACAATCTCAAAAGCTCAGACACTTGGAAAGATTCATTTATAATTTATATCAAACGCTGAATCACAAAATCAGCAATGCTATCTGCTTAGGTGGTAGCAGTTAAGTCAAGCCTCAATAATCCCTCACTGGACTCTCTGTGGGTGGTCCATTTTAGTGTTGCAGTTAGTTTAGCACAAAGTATACCAAACAAGCTGTTATTATAATAGGAATAAACAACACTCTCTGCTCCCACTACTCAAAACCCTTAAAGAATGGGCCCACGTAGAACATTTACAACCTGTCAGATAGCACCTTAGTGGGTCAGCGTGTCAATACATTTATAATTCAGTTCTAATGATACCATTTCTTTTGATGAAGTATTACTTTAGTTGGGAGTAAATATTTCAAAATACTAAGTCCCACAGAAATGTAACTTCTTTGATCGCTGCTTCAAGAGACTTAAAGGAAAGCAGTAATTATAATTAGGAATGCTAGAAATATTGGAGTTCCTTGTTATATTGAATGAATTATTCATTTTGCTTTAAAGCTGCATTTTATCATTATGCTACAGTTACAGCATAACATGCAACAAAGTATAACATGTAATGGCATATCCACAACATATATTTCCTGTATCTCAAAAAAATCAAAATATTGAAGACCAGTACAATGCCCTTCAATGTAGTTCAACCATTCAAAAAATACATGCTAACTAAATGCTAATTAAAACACCTGGGGTGCCTGAGTGGTTCAGTTGGCCAGGCATTTAACTCTTGATTTCAGCTCGGGTCTTGATCTCAGGGTTGTGAGTTCAGGCCCTGTATCAGGGCCTACTTAAATAATACAACATAGTTTTGTGGGGATTCCTGGGTGACTCAGCAGTTTGGCGCCTGCCTTCAGCCCAGGGCATGATCCTGGAGTCCCAGGATCAAGTCCCACGTCGGGCTCCTTGCACGGAGTCTGCTTCTCCCTCTGCCTGTGTCTCTCTGTCCCTCCCTCTGTTTAAATACCTTAAACACTACTGATTAATGAAAGAGAACAGGAGTCCAACATAACTGCTATAAACAGCATAGTATCATGTAAAATGAAGACTTCTCCCATATTTCAAGAACCATCAATAGATTAGGGCACCTGACTGGCTTAGTCAGTGGAGTAGGCAATTCCTGATCATGAGGTCAAGACCTCACATTGGGTATAGAGATTACTTGAATTAAAAAAAAATCAATAGATTAATCCAAATTTCTGCAGAGATCCAAAATGGCTACCAAAACCATTAGAAAATGAAAATATAAATCAATATGGTTATATTAACATATCAATGATATGACCTGATAAGTACAAAATGTACTGTTTTTCAGAATTTCGATTTAATAATAAAGTTCTTGTTTTGGATGGGGCTATTCACTGGACAGTGTTGCAAAAATAACATATCATAAATGTATTTTTGCAGGTAGAAGTTAAAGTTTCTTACAGCTTGTTAATACTCTGTTAAAAAATATGTTTCTTCATTTGGAGCACATCTGATAGAATTTATTAACTCTTTTATTTCCTACAATTTATTATTATTATAATGAATTTCTAATTAAGCTATCTATTCCCTAGAAAAGAATCCTGAAAAAATATCACTCACTTGGTACCTTCAACCCTCACAGATCACAGATCCAAAGGAAACACCTAACACAATCTATTATATAAATGAACACTCAGTAAGTACTGCTTTAAAAAATGTTAAGTTATATGACTATGTCTTTAAGGACTTGTTTAAACCTTCATTTACTAAAGCTGAAAACTGAGGCTATGAACAGTTAAGTGATGTCAAATCTGGTTCACAGACTCACATCATTACAGGACATCTTCCAGTGAACCATGAAAGTAACCCCAGGATACTTTGAAGAACAGCCCTCCTAGAAGCTCCCACCAATCAAATGTACAAGAAATAGACTCTGAGTTAACTCAACTCCTTAATGCATAAATAATTTAACAGAATCAAAGGTTAAGCCAAAAAGGTTCAAAGTCACATGGAGAGTAATTGCTCCCATGTTAAAATATAAAATTAAAAAGAATGAAGAAACTATAAAGATTAAGATGAAGAGAAAAAAACACCATAAAATAACAGCTATCTTTTATTGAGTGTCTACTGTACATATGGTAGGAGGCTAAATAATTCTATATACTAATCTCATTTTAAACCCACATCTGCCATATGAAATAGGTACTAATTATCCACGTTTTCTAAAGGTGATAAACCTGAGATTCAAAAAGGTTAATCAAGTTTTCAAAGGCCACAAAACAAATATAACATGTAGCCAGAATTCAAAATCAAGACTTTTTGATTTCAGATCTCGTAACTACTTTAATATTCCCTCTTCTGGCAAATAATTGTGATATTGTTTTCCTGTAATATACTCCACAGTTATGGCAAGATTAAATTCTTTTGCTTTTCCTGTGATCAAAACTATAGAGAACACCTAAACACCTTCAATTCAGGCTTCTGGACTTAGTAGGAAAATAGAAAATAAGAGAAATAATAGAAAACATCAAC